>NW_012139413.1:8165326-8166441 GCF_000956105.1 Propithecus coquereli
GTGAATAGACAACTTATAGAATGGGAGAAAACATTCACAAACTATAAATCCAAAAAGGACTGCCATCTGGAATCTACAAAGAACTCAAACAAATCAGCAAGAAAAAAACAAACAACCCCATCAAAAAGTAGGCAAAAGACATAAATAGAAGTTTTTCATATGAAGAAAGACAAATGGCCAACAAACGTGAAAAAAATGGTCAACATCATTAATCATCAGGGAAATGCAACTTAAAACTATAATGAGATAGCATCTTACCACACTATAAGAATGGCCATTACTAAAAAGTCAAAAAAACAACAGGAGCTGGCATGGATACAGAGACAAAGGAATGCTTATACACTGCTGGTGGGACTGCAAATTAGTACAGCCTCTATAGACAAGAGTACATAGATTCCTCAAAGACATAAATGTAGACCTACCATTCAATCCAGCAATTCCACTGCTGGGTATCTACTCAAAGGCAATGAAGTCATTTTATCAAAAAGACATATGCACTCTAATGTTTATCACAGCACAATTGACAATTTCAAAGATGTGAAAACAACCTAAGTACCCTCAATTCATAAGTGGATAAAGAAAATGTGCGTGTATACACACACACACACACACACACACATACACACACCATGGAGTACTATTCAGCCACAAAAAGGAATAAAAAGGTATGAAAAATGTCATTTCTAGCAATGTGGAGGGAACTGAAGACCATTATCCTAAGTGGAGTATCTCAGGAATGGAAAACCAAACACCGTATGTTCTCATTAACAAGTGGGAGCTAATAGATAGGTATACACAGGCACAAAACAATATAAAAGACATGAAAAACCAAGAAGAGGGGAGGGTGGGAGGGTCGGTGTAGAATAAAAATGTACCTATTGGGTACAATGAACACTATTCTTGTGATGGACACACGAAAATCCCAGACTTAAGCATTATGCAAGATATCCTTATCATAACAACACTTGTGGTCCCTTTTTAAAGTAGAAAATTTTTAAAAATCCATGGGAGTGCCACTAAAAAAGAAAATAATAAAAATATCTTCCATCTCACATAAAATCAATAACACAATTTCTTGTAGTTGGATTCTTGAAATTAGGAGAAAATACAAAGAC
>NW_012139413.1:8167629-8168747 GCF_000956105.1 Propithecus coquereli
AAAAGAAAATAATAAAAATATCTTCCATCTCACATAAAATCAATAACACAATTTCTTATAGTTGGATTCTTGAAATTAGGAGAAAATACAAAGACTTAAATATGATAAGGGCAACAAGAGTCCTGGAACAATAATCTAATTTTAATAATAATTGCTAAAATGAATCAAGATATTAACATGTGAGATTTTTGCTTTATGCATTACATGCATTATTATATCATTAATCCTTCAGGAAATCTATTATATAGAAACAATTATGTTCCCTCATTCTACCAGTGAAAAAAAGATACATTGGTTCTATCTATAACTGGTGAGTGGAAGAACCCAAATACAGATCAAGATCTGTCTTGCTCCGAAGCCAATGACTGTAATCTCTCTGCTTTTTTACACACATGAGGTATTCCAGAGCTGAATCTTTCAAGATTGCTAATCTTGGATTGTTAAAAAAAAAAAGAAGAAAAAGAAGATAAGAATCTTTCAGAAGAGAAAGGACGTAAGTTTCCTCTCCTGTCTTTTCATCTGAAGGTGTTCTTTAGGTACACACACTGAATGGGACTATTGGATGTGTCAAGGCTCCATATTGCCAGTGTTGCAGCTCCAATATCCCAGGTTGTAGAAAGAAGATTGTCACTAACCTATACCCTAACCAGGGATTGCCAGACAATAAACTCCACAATCTCTACCTGCTTATGTAGGTTCAGTACCTATAAGAAACATCATCACCAGGTCCAACCAAATGCAGAGTTAGTATCTGGCCCAAGAAAAATGGAAAGATAGGACTGAGTAGGAAAACCAGGGAGCAAGCAATCCTTTAAACGAAGGAGTTAAGAATCAGACACAGGCCTGGGGAAAGTACACGTTTATTTTTACTTATTTATTCTCATTTATTTATTTTGTTGCATAAAAGAATTTATGGAACATGATATGTAGGCATGTATACACACATATATATTCATCCACACATGCTTAGCACATACACACACTTTGGTAGCAAGATGAAAGAAATTAGATGCAAGCTAAAGTAAACCAATCATTTTAATCTATAAAATTTACAAGGATTATTAAAAACACTTTCCGATGTAGATGAGGCCATAAAGAAAATGCATCAGGAGCATTTT
>NW_012139413.1:8172164-8174655 GCF_000956105.1 Propithecus coquereli
CGCGGGAGGATCGCTCCAGCTCAGGAGTTGGAGACCAGCCTGAGCAAGAGCGAGACCCCGTCTCTACTAAAAATAGAAAGAAATTGGCCAAACAACTAAAAATAGAAAAAATTAGCCGGGCACGGTGGCGCGTGCCTGTAGTCCCAGCTACCTGGGAGGCTGAGGCAGAAGGATCGCTTGAGCCCGGAAGTTTGAAGTTGCTGTGAGCTAGGCTGACGCCACGGCACTCTAGCCCCAGCAAGAGAGTGAGACTCTGTCTCAAAAAAAAAAAAAAGAAAAGTATATTGAAGTATATTGAAGAACAGCTGCTAGAGCAGATTCCTGGATTTAACATGGAGGCTTTCACAACGTTACAGCACCATAGGGATGAAGTGGCTGGTGACGTATTTGACATGCTGACATCACACTTACAGATTTTATGGCTTTTAAAGAAATGTTTCTGGACTACGGAGCAGTAAGTTACTACTGCATTTTAATCTAGCTACATTGAACCACTTAGAAAGTTCCAAGTATAACTATTGAACACAAACCGCTTCCCATGTACTTGCCATCATTCTCCATTAAAATTGACCAATATCAGGCTAGTAGCTGGTGAGGTATCAGCAGAGTAAGCTGCTGTTCTACCTTGGTCAGGACCTTTTCATGTTTTGTGAAACATACCCCCAGTTCGACTGTACGGTTCCTAAATAATCAGGACAAAAATCAAAAAGCAGGTCTCATTTTGCCTTGCCTTTCTTATAATGTGGGCTCTTTATAAGAAAAATAGAGTGCTGGGCACGATGGTGTGTGCCTCTAGTCCCAGCTGCTCTCAGGAGGTACTGCATTATGGTCACACCTGTGAATAGCCACTGCATTCCAGCCTGGGCAACATAGAAAGACCCTATCTCAAAAATAAATGTTTTCCAGTGAAGAGAGGTACATTTTTAAGATTACATTTTAAGAATTACCAGGGTCAGTGTTGAGCAGAAATGCAAAATAACCTCCTTTCCCTTTCTATGTACTCCTCCTTGGTGGTGCACACTCCCACCCTGAGCTCTGCCTTCCCCATGCCAGAGGCAGGATCCTGAACCAGGATTCTTTCTATTCCTTGCCTCTTGAGGTTGTTTGTTTTCTTGTGTAGGAAAAAGAAGGTCGGAGACTGGATTTAAGCAGTGGTTTAGTAGTGACTTCATTGTGCAAATCACCTTCTATGCCAACTTCCCAGAACAATCTATAGTACTAGATCCTACATCCAGCCAATGAATAGGATCATTCTGGATGTCACTGGCCCAAGAGGTCAAAAGGCTCAGCTAATGACGACAGAAGAATACATCTTACTTAGAAAGACTGACTCTGTCCTGCATTCATGTTAAATATTGATGGGTCAAAAACAAAATGACCTAACCCTCCTGGACCTTATTATCCTGAAACAACTTCTTGTATTCATTAAACCCTCCCCAATGAGATCCTTCACTCAGGTGCTTCTGAGTTGGACTCCTCTGGAACAAGCCCGTGGTCAGGCATTCCACTTGGGGGTCCGCTTCCCCAGCATACATGTGGTGTGTCAGTGGTGTGGAATAACCCACCATTAGGAAGCCTATCTGTCCCAGTAGACTTTGCATGAATTTTTTTTATGCACTCCCAGCTATTTTTCACATGAGTCAGAATTTCAGTCCTTCAGCCTCATTGGGGTTTTGAGTATTTAGCTAGGGTGTTGTTCAAGCCAGTTAGTTGCCCGTCTTGAGATTTCTGAATCTCCTGTGATCACAGCTTGTCCTGGCTATAGTAATCAACTGAAAGAGATGTCTTTATCTAAAATCAACTCCCTAGTCTTAACATTTGCAGTCCTTGTATCACTATGTCTTCTGCTGCTCCTGATACTATAGTCCCACTGTTCCTAGAAGTCTCTTAAGCATTATTTTTGAAAAAATGTTTTATAGATTAAATACTCAGGCTAACCTAGTGAATTTCCATGATTACCCACTTAAAGATCAAAGTATTATATGCTGTGTGCTTAGTTGTTTGTTCTATGAATGCAAAAAAGCTTTCCATGTTGGCATTCATTCTTATTTTACTGAGAGCTGATGAATGTATGCTGTCTGCTGGAAGTTGACTAAAAGATATCCTGTTCTTAATAGCATGTTAAATGTGTTTCTGCATGTTTGCTGACAATTCTTTCTGTATAAACCATTTTGTTAGGTTTTCTGTTGGGGTAGGTAGGGACTCCTAATTTCTTCTTCCTGTCAAAATCTCTCCTACCGAGATGGTGTATCACGGGTCTAGCTCAGCATGAGTAGGAGGTAGTAAACAACTTTTCTGGTCATCTGTCTGCTTTGGTTTAATACAATGTTTGGTAGAATATTACATGTCAGAAAACATGTATATCACATCTCTAGAAAGAAGAAAAAAACGCAGTAGTTCAATTCCAATGTGTACTCTTGATTTTTTGTTTTTTTTAAGTAAAAATAAGAATCTGCACTGACTTTATGCTGGGTATTCTGGTTTTAAAGTA
>NW_012139413.1:8174705-8176414 GCF_000956105.1 Propithecus coquereli
AGATTTGATGATAGGAAGTATGAAATGTCCAATTTCCTTAAGTGCTAAGTTTGACAGTTGATATCTCTGACATTTCACTTTGACACTTCTAGTTTTATTTTTATTGTGAAGGTATATCCTCAGTCTTAGAAATGCAAATGAACATTTTGGCTTGTGATTATCTTTCAAATTTTTTTAGAGCAATTTTTGTGAAACCGTGGATAAGTCAAAAATGCGTGTTATTTTCGAATATGAGTTCCATCGTGGAACCAATGCAGCACAGACAGCTCAAAATATGAACAAAGTGTTTGTGCCCTCCCAAACACTTATTGGCTAATGAACACACAGTATGTCAATGGTTTGAGAAGCTCCATTCTGTTGATTTTAATCTTGAAAATGAGCTAAGCTGGTGACCTGACACCAAGGTGGATAATGATGAGCTGAAAGCTGTAGTGGAAGCGAATCCATCTCAACCTACGTGTGAATTAGCAGCAAGGTTTGACGTTACTATTCCAACAATATTGGACCATTTAAAACAAAACAGCATGGTAAAGAAGCTGTACAGATGGGTTCCGCCTGAATTAAATGAGAGTCAGAAGAGAAACCGTCTTGAAGCTTGCCTTTCTTTGCTGTCACTACATAAAGGCGAATCATTTCTACACGGTATTGTTACATGTGATGAAAATGGATTCTTTTTGACAATTATAAGTGTTGAGCACAATGGTTGGATAAAGATTAAGTGCTGAAACACAGTTCAAAACCAAATTTTCATCAAAAAAAGCTAATGATGTCTCTTTGGTGGTCCGGCGCTGGTATTATCCACTACAGCTTCATGAAACCTGGTCAATCAATTACAGTGGATGTCTACTGCAACCAATTGGACAAAATGATGAGGATGCTTGTAATTAAGCAGCTGAGATTGGTCCATAAAGACAGGCTAATCCTCTTGCAAGACCACATGGTGTAAACACAACACTGTTGGAACTACTCAAGCTGGATTTGGAAACTTTCTGTCATCCACAATATTCACCAGACTTTGCACCAACTGACTACCACTTCTTCCAGGCTTTGGACCACTTCTTGCAAGGAAAAATATTCAATTCTCAACCGAGTGAAGGGCGGTGGTGCGGAGCGGTCTGGTTGGGTGTAGAGGGCCGGCTGGCGCTGACCCCGCAGGGCGGTGAGCGGGATGCCGCGTGGTGGCGACCTCCCTCCCGGCTGGCTGACCGCCGCGCCCTCATGCGGGCTGGGGCGTTGCGGAGCAGACCGGAGGCTGGGCCCTGCCCAGGCCGGGGGCGGGGGGGCGGAGTAGGAGTCCCACTGGCCGGCTGGGCCGCGCGAGTGGCTGCAGTGGCAGCGATGATGGACGCCTTAATAAGAGAGCTTCGCTCTGACCTTTTCCTCCGCCTCTCATGCAGAATTTGATGCTGTGGACGGTCATTTAGAGGACATTATTATGGATGACGAGTTCCAAATACTACAGAGAAATTTCATGGACAACTACTACCAGGAATTTGAAGACACGGAAGAGAATAAACTCAACTACACACCTATTTTTAATGTATACATTTCTCTGATAGAAAAGTATATTGAAGGCCGGGCGCGGTGGCTCACGCCTGTAATCCTAGCACTCTGGGAGGCCGACGCGGGAGGATCGCTCCAGCTCAGGAGTTGGAGACCAGCCTGAGCAAGAGCGAGACCCCGTCTCTACTAAAAATAGAAAGAAATTG
>NW_012139413.1:8187925-8188424 GCF_000956105.1 Propithecus coquereli
CTTTTCCCATTTTTAAGTTCCTTAATTTTTTCCCTTGCTAATTTAGAGTTTTATTTCATTTGTCTATAGTTATTTATCAACTATCACAATGTTTTTTAAATTACTCATAATCAAACATATATCTCTTCCAAAATATGAAAACAAGATACCAATTTTTCCCCTCAACATATTATATTCCCCAACACCTTCCTCCTTCCATCCCAGTAGGATGAGGACTTACCATGCTTTTACTTTCCAGTGCACATTCCTTACCAACAAATCCCCTGTTTTTACCTGGATGATTTAGTACTTTTGTTGTCAAGCTCTTTAGAAGTTTTCTCTAGGAATACATTTTCTATTTAGAGAAAATCTATCTATCTATCTGTCTATCTATCTATCCAGATCCATCCGTCTACTTACGACTGTTTCCTCTTCATCCTCCCTTATCACAAGAACTTTCTTCTGATTCATTATTGGTTAGGTGGTATCCTTTCCCAACTGTTGTCTTCACCTAAAGTAA
>NW_012139413.1:8191079-8192695 GCF_000956105.1 Propithecus coquereli
CACACGTCTGAACCAATAGCAACACAGTCAAATTTCATTGACTTATGGATAATGAACTCTGCAGTGAGGAGGACTCATGTATTAAGGTATATTTCACCTACTCTGTTGGGGCATAATCATAAGACTATAGGTCTGAAGAAACCCCTAGAGACTATCAGGTTTATGCATTTTTCTTCAAATAGCTCCATAGCATTTGATACTGATGGTTGTTTGTTTTCTTCATAAAGGTGTTCAAGGACAGAGATCCCATAATTTTCAAGATTTTTATCGTCCGACTCATAAAAAGTCTTGCATTTCTCCATCTAAAAATCTCATTTGTATTAATAATATCATTTTGAAAACTGTAGAATTTTTATTTTCTGAGAGAACCAGGGACATAAAATGAGGAAACTGAGCCCTTAAAAGAGTGAGGAGAATTAGAACTGTTTTCTGACTGCTAACTCAATGTTCTTTCCAGTATAATACACTACCTCAAGGGTGAACAAAATATAATGTATATACTAGTACTTTAAAATATCTTCACATGTTATTATTTAGAGTGACTTTGTTTTTTAATTTTTATATCCTTAGTTCTGTCACCTTGCAAGCATAATATAAGAAAGAAATGATACAGAACATGTAAATGCAACATAATGTTTTTAAAAAGATATGTTGCAATTGGTTAATAAATTCTCATAAGAGAAAATTGTTTAATGTAGACTATTTTGCTAATGGGCAAAATGAACAAACTGGACTAGATGATTTGCAAGATGCCTTTCCATTGAAGGGGTTCCGAACAAGTCTCCCCAAAATATGTCACTTTGGCATATTATTTTGAGCTTAAAAAATTAAGAACCAACCAACAGGGGAAAAGTTCTTTACTTTCCCCTCAACTGAACAAAATAAAGTATAAATTTCCCCTTTTGTAAAGGACATTTACATTTATAAAGGAAATTTTCATTAGTAAAGGTATTTATACTAGGCAGAGTGCTACTTCAGGACAATTTTTATTAGCTGAGAGACTTTTATCTGTATAACAAGGCAACTTTAATTCACCCTACATTTCCTCCCTCCCCTTACCTTCCCATAACTTGTCTCTACTACTCCCCTAAAAGCCCATATCCCTATTTCTTTCTGTGTAATATGATGATATAAACGTCTCAATCATATTCCATTCCTTGAGCCTCATATTCTGTGGGATTCCTGTGCATATGTACATTGTTTTCCTCCTGTTAACTTATTTTATGTCACTTTAATCCACAGAACAGCCAAAGAACCTAAAAGAGTAGAAGGAAATAATTTTTCTCCCCTACGCTACTTTAAAACTGTTTGAATCTATTCAGTTTTATTTTATGAAAGTTTGCCTTGTGCTTTCAATGCTAAATGTTACCCACCATAACCATCATGAAAATATCTAGGACTTCATGGAACCATAGGGAAGGAAAATAATTTTCTCCCTACCCTGTATAGTTAGTTTTTAATTAGGATAAATCAGTATAACAAAAAACAGATTAATAAGTTAAAAACAAACAAGTTTATTATCATGTATACCTCACATACACACAGGAAATAAAGAACTGAGTAAATCTCAAAGAGGCGGCTTTAAAATCAGGCTTAAATTCCACCTTGGGTTACAA
>NW_012139413.1:8192745-8195116 GCF_000956105.1 Propithecus coquereli
TAAATGGAGATATGTTCTCTCAATTCCTGCAGCTCTGCAGAAATCATTCCTCCCCTCTCGCAGATGATGTCTAGGCTGAACTGCAATCCTATCCTTCTAGATGTCTGTGTCTGTAGCCCCACCAGGTTCTTGCTGATGAGAAATTCACTGTCAATCTGATTTCTTTTCCTTGATAAGCAATTATTTCTTTCCATCTACAGTTTATAAAATGCTTTCTTGATTGTTAGAATTCAGATACTTTATCGTAATACATCTGAGCTATCTTTTCCCTTCAATCCCACATGGAATTTCCTAAGCTCCTTCAATCTACAGACTCTGATCTATCTTCAGAATAGGACATTTTCTTCTATTGCTTGTGAAATTATTTCCCCTTCTCCATCAATTCCTTTTTCTTCCTCTATAAACCATATCACGTGAATTCTAGGATTCCTAAAGATATTGTCTTTTATAACGTTCCTTATTATTTCTGTTTCCTCATGGGATGTTTTTCCTTTATTTTAAGACATTTCTTTTACCTAATCTTCAAGACTACTAGTTCGAGTCTCAACAGTGATAATTTTTGTTGCAAAATTACTTATTAAATTTTTTACCTCAAAAACCAAGTTTCTCATTATCAGAAATATATATGTAAAAACATATGTGTGTTTTTATATATAAACACACATATAGTATTCATCTCCTGAAGTGTGCATTAGTCCCCTCCAGCAGTAGTTGGCCAAGAACCACCATTGGTAGTATTTAAATTTTCTCAGTGGGATTTGGGTCCAGCAGCTAATCTACTTTAATGGTAATAATACCATAGTTGAAGGAAGATGAAGTTGTGTTTGTATCTGTAGGCCTCTCAAACTTTAATGTGCCTGTGAGTCACCTGAGTTATGATTCAGTAGATCTGGGGTGGGGCTGTTTCTGCATTTTTACTAAGCTCCCAGGTAATTCCATTGTTGCTGGGGTCAAAGACCACACTACGCATAGCAAGGCACTAACAAGTACCATCCAGCAGGTTGTCAGTCCCAAGCGGAAACATCACAAAAACTTCTTCCTGCTTATAGTCTTCTCATGTGCAAAAGATTGCGTTTTCCAGATCTTGGTGTGAGAAAGGATCTTTATCATCTGTTTGTCTATCCCTGCTGGACAAATGGACCAGCAGGTTTTCCCAGGAACATTCATCTTTTCTCCTGGAAATTTGTGGAATTCTATAAGGCAAAGTCTTTACCGGATTTATAAAATTTTGATCAGTACCTCATAGCTCTCCACCACTGGTCTCCAGAGGCATCCCTAAGACCAGAAGGGGAAAAGGTCCTGTAGTTCTCTCCATCTGTCCTTGGAAGAACCAAGGCCTGTCTCTTAACCTCCAGATCCCTGTGAGTTGGTCCAACAGCTGCTTGGCTAAGGAAAGGTAGTTTGTTATAGATTTGGATTTGAGAAACATGTTTGAGCTGCCATCTTCGTTTTTAAAAAGCCTCTACTATATATTTTAAACAAGGAAATGATTTTTATAAAGTGTACATATTAAGCAGAATAAGGAAGGAAAAGATCAGATGAAATTACATCATTGAACTGTAAAGGAAAAGAGCTAGGATTCTGTTTGAAGACACTCCCATCGACATTTCACTGAAGAAAGTCAAGATGATATTTTATACCCTGGGGTCCTGAACAGCTAAGAATGAAAACAGAAAAAAAAATAAGTAAATGAACATTGAAAAGAGTGCAAAACCACCATATTCTTCAGTCCCTCTTTCTTCTATGGAAATATCCTGACATTGTTGAGCATATGAGTAACTGAGAATGAAGTTTGCATATTCAATTTTTCCCCCCACATCCTCCAGGGGGTGTGGTGTCATGCACATACCTTTCCTTGAAATAAGTAGCATCATAACAGAGGAAGTCAAACATACATGCTATGCAAATTCTAGCAGCCCTGTTTTATTTCTGTTCACTCCTGGAGATTCCAGATATAGCTTGTAAGATATTTTATTTCCCTAAAAATCAGAAATAAATTTTTTATCTGTATCATAACCAGTCAAGCCAACAGTGATGCACTTTCCATAGGAACCATTTTTACCTGGTTTTAATAAAGTTGGTCTGCATGGAGTGCAGGGGAACAAAGAAGCTATGGGTAAAATAAATGGGGCTTCAATGAAGCAGGAAAAGTTTCCCTTAGGAAAGGACTGTGGCTTTAACAGTGTGACCTAATGGAAGAGCTCCAGACATAAAAACTCAGGCTTCCCAACACACGAAGCTTTCATGCTTTCGTAACCACCTTGGTGAGAAAAACTCCAGAGAGACTGTTAAAGAGCAGTGGTGTTGTTATTATCATTCCTGTGTAAAGAAAAAAACATCTTTTATGTTAAAGGTTTTTTTTTGTTTGTTT
>NW_012139413.1:8206580-8207083 GCF_000956105.1 Propithecus coquereli
TTGTTATTAGGTATATTCACATTAGGGTTGTTATGTCTTCTTGATGAATTGACCCTTTTGTGATTATAAAATAACCCTCTTTATAACTGCTGACACTTCTTGTCTTAAGGTTGGTTTTTTGGCATTGACACAGCACACTAGCTTTCATTTGCTTAGTGTTTGCAGAGTGTACCTTTCTCCATCCTTTTACATTCAACCTGTCCTTGTCATTATATTTATAGTAGATCTCTTGTAGGTAGAAAATAGTTGGGGTTTGCCTTTTTATGCAGTCTGATAAACTCTGAATTTAAATTATTGCTATAATTGAAATTAAGTCTACCACAGTGCTATTTGCTATCTATTTGTTCTTTGTTTCTTTGTTCTTCCTTTTTTGCCTTCCTTTGGATTAATAAAATTTTTAATATCCTATATTATCTTCTGTGTTGGCTGTTTAGCTAATACAGCTTTGGGAGGAGTAGCATGTTTCCCCTACAGATTACAATATACATTCTTAATTAATCACA
>NW_012139413.1:8209454-8210765 GCF_000956105.1 Propithecus coquereli
AGCCTAAACTGATAAATCATTAATTAGGGAAAATCTAAAAACACAAAAGAAAAATTTTTAAATGATGGAAAAAAGTATTCATTTTCTTTTATCTTAGGTAAGAACATTTTCTTTCAATCTTTTTTATATGCACAGGTTTGGATTTTAAATAATGTGAACAAATTGTGTATAAACAATTGTAATATACTTTCTATTTAACACAATATGAGAAGCGTTTCCTCTCTTGTTAAATAGTCGTATTCTTTTCAGTTTTGCTTATTTTATTTTATTTAAGACAGGGTGTTGCTTTCTTGCCCAGGGTGGAATGCAGTGGCACAATCATAGCTCATTATAATCTCGAACTCCTCATGTCATTCTCCTGCCTCAGCCTCCCGAGTGGCAGGACTAAAGGCACACGCCATTGCACTCAACTGATTTTTTAAATAAAAATTTTTTAGAGACAGGACCTCACTATATTGCCCAGGCTGGTCTGGAACTCCTAGCCTCAAGCAATCCTCCCATCTCAGGCTCCCAAAGTGCTGAGATTATAGGCATGAGTCACCATGCCCAGCCAGTTTTGCTTATTTTAAGTAACACTAGAGTGATTTTGTATAACCCCTTTATAATAGTTTCCCAGAAGTAGAATTACCTAGTCAAAGGTACAAATTTAATAACATTGCTAAATTGCTTTCCAAAGTGTTTAGATACTTTACATTCATATTATTAAGTGTCTGTTTCATTACACCCTTGACAATGAGTTTTTTGAATGTCTGCTAATTTCATTGACAAAATAAATGGTTTCTCATTTTTTTCAATTTAGTTATTGAACTAAATTTAATTTCTATTTAATTAAACAGAACTAATTTCAATTTAGTTATTGAATTAAATTTAAATTTTCAATTTAGTTATTACTTTACTAATTGTAAAATTGGACATTGTTTTATAGGTTTATTAATCCATTAATTTTATTCTTCTGAAAATTATTAATGTCTTTCAATCATTTACTTTTGGTCCTCACCAATACTAACATTCTGATCATTGTCTCTCGTATATTAAATGCTTTGTAAAATCATTCAGACTTTCTTAGATTCTGTAATTATTCTGGTTATCTACCAAGCTCCATCTAATATGTTTGCGTCTCATTTTACTGATTTCCTCACTTCCACTGACTTCCACCTCGACCTCAATTTTGCCTGACTCTGCTTCTGCCTGAGCCATCATTGCAAGTACTTCAACTCTGAAGTCTTAAAATTCCTGATTGCCCTCTAACCTTAAACTCTCTCATTCTCTCAGCTCTCCTACTTAATTATTACCATAATACCCTGTCTTTAC
>NW_012139413.1:8210815-8212733 GCF_000956105.1 Propithecus coquereli
TTTCCTCCAATTAATCTGTCTTTTGTCAGTTAATTTTTCAGAGAACTTTCAGAGGGCAAAGGGAAACTTTCCCCTACAGTGGTATACTTAAAGTTACTTATAAGATTGTCTCTAGTTAGCACATTATAGGTGCCCAATAAATGGTTATTGCTATTTTATCTCTGAGGAAAAAGTATCTTTCCCCAGCAAAGCTAATTTCTCTAAGACCATGAAATATCCTCCACTCTTACTCATCTCTTTAGTCATTAAAATTGATTTTCATCTGGGCGTACAAACATGTTGAGATAAATATTTTTTAGTGCATAGTACTGTGAGTTTTGACAAATGTACAATGTCATGTAACTACAACCACAATAAAAATAAATAACAATTCAATCACCCTCCAAAATTCTTCTGCATCTTCTCTCACTCCCAGCTCCTGGAAGTTGCTGATTTGTGTTCTGTCCCTATAGTTTTGCCTTTGCAAATAATACATATGTATGTAATCATACAGTACATACCCTTTTGACCCTGACTTCTTTTATTTAATATAATGTATTTGAGACTCAGTCATGCTGTTGCATGTCTCAGTCATTTGCTCCTTTTGAGGTAGTGTTCCATGGAATGGAGGTACCATAATGTGTTCACCCATTCTCTATTTTAGGGGCATTTGAGCTATTTCCAGTCTTTGTCAATTATAAATAAACAAAGGCTGAGTTTTAAACTGCCTTTGTTGTTCAAATTATTTTTCAATTTTATCTCTAATTATTTGAGGTTGAGAAGCAGCTACTACTTCTATCCCTACAGATCCATAAATTAATTGCTTCTCTCTATTATAGTCCCTTTCATTCCTGCTTGCCAAGGGGCAATTTCTATCTGAGCTAACCTTATTATGATATTTTGTCAGACTTAGACTATGGCAACCAAATCATACTACCATCATTCTGCTTTCCATTCTTTTTCCTCTAGAACAAAAAAATTCATTAGGTATATAATCTTCCATCTCCATCATTGAGAGCAACAGTTTCACCAAAATTTTACTACAGCAAAACGTGGAGAAATATTCCAATCTTCAATAATATTTTTCTTCTCACCTGCTTCCTAGACTCTATGCTAATGCAAGAAATTTGGAGTTTTTATTATAATATCCCCAAAATTCTAGATACTAATTTTTATATTAATCAGGTTATGCTGTGGTGACAAAATCTAGTGGTTTACCACTATAAAAATTTACTTCTCCCTTGTGCATCCTATTTAATGCAGGCAGGCAGGGGGATGTTCAGCCCATTGTGCCATGCAGAGGCTTACAGAGGTCCTACCTCAACATGCACTTCTATTATCACTGCAACAGCAGGAAAGAAAAGGGACAATTGCATATCAATTGTGTAGAAGAGACACATTTTACTTCTATGTGAAAGTGACACTTGCTACTTGCGCTTATAGCTCATTGGCCAAAACAAGTCAAAAGACCACACCTAACTTCAAAGATGATGAGGAAATATAATTCTACCATGTGCCCCCAAAAAGAGAGATAAAAATATATGATGGACAGCACTAATGACTACTGCAGGGTCTAGTTTGTGCCCAAGCACCTAGCCAATTTTTCTAACACTATTCATTAAAGACTACACTCTTTGCCCAGCCATTTTAAATGCCACCTTTACTGTCTACTAAAATCTCAGGAGAGATTTTGAATTTGTTACTAGTCTCTATTCTATTTCATTTAGCTCTTTGTTGTTCCCTGTAACTGTACCTCAGGTTCTTAATTACCATAGCAACATAAAACATTTTGATAGTGGGAGGGCAGGTCCTTCTTCACTATTCTTCTATTTCAAAATATTTATGGGATATTCCTCATTTTTATTCTTTATAAGACTTATATTTTATCTACTCTAAATTCACAGGTAATAAATGAATAAAAATAATCCAACAATAACAA
>NW_012139413.1:8214353-8215279 GCF_000956105.1 Propithecus coquereli
TTTGTATTTAATGTTTCTAGCATTCTTTATTCCTTCCTGTATATCTGAATTCCCATCTGGTATCGATTTTCACAGTGTGAAGGTGTTTCTTTAGCATTTCTTTACAGTGGCAAATTCTGTGGGCAACAAATTCTCTCAGCTTCCATGTTTCTGAAAATATTTTCTTTCATTTTCAAAAGATATTTCTGCTAGATCTAGAATTCTAGGTGAGACTCTACTATGTTCATGAGAGAATAAGATGATCTGGAATTACCTGTTGTTGTCAGCTAGAATATAGAAAAGTTATAGAAAACAACAATTTTCAGATAGTGGATGCTATAATTTGGATGTTTGTCCCCCCTAACTTCATGTGAAAATTTAATCCCCAGTGTCAGAGGTGGGACCTAATGGGAGGTGTCTGGGTCATGGGAGTAGATCCCTCCTAAATAGCTTGGTGTCGTCCTCGCGGTAATGAGTGAGTTCTTGCTGTCTTACTTCCTGCAGAGGACGGGTTGTTCAAAAGAGCCTGGTACTTCCTCCCCTCTCTCGCTTGCATCCTCTCTCACCACGTGATCTCTACACACACCGGGTCCCTTTCACTTTCCGCCGTGAGTGGTAACAATTTGAGGCTCTCATCAGAAGCAGATATTGGCACCATGCTTTTTATACAACCTGTAGAACCTGGAGCTAAATAAGCCTCTTTTCTTTATAAATCATGCAGCCTCAGGTATTCCTTTATAACAACGAAGGACTAAGACAGTGGGCAACAAGTAGCACAGGACTCTGATCCCTGAGAAAAAGGATACAGCTGAGGTGACTGCTATCATTGCCTTGGCTTTCTGAGTGGAAGTTATTCCCAGATCTTGGCATCAGAATGACAAAACGAAAAAGAGTCCACAAGCTCACTGAATTGAGGAGACAAATTGGAGGCCAATGCAGCTAGAATG
>NW_012139413.1:8219574-8262659 GCF_000956105.1 Propithecus coquereli
CCAGTTTATAAGTACAGAACGCTGTAAGTTGGGTTGTCCATAAGCTGGGGACTACCTGTATTTATATTTTATTTTGTTCTGTTTTTCTTTTTTTTGGGGGGGGGGATGGAGTCTTGCTCTATCACCCCAGCTAGAGTGGTGCAGTAGTGTCATTATAGCTCACTACAACTTCAAACTCCTGGACTCAAGCAATCCTCCTCCCTCAGCCTCCCAAGTAGCTGAGACTACAGGCGTGTGCCACCATGCCCGGCTAACTTTTTCTATTTTTAGAAGTGGGCGGCAGGGGGCGGGGGTGTCTCACTCTTGCTCAGGCTGGTCTCAAACTCCTGACCTCAAGGGATCCTCCTGCCTGGGCCTCCAAGAGTGCTAGGATTATGGGCGTGAGCCTCCTCACCAGCTGTGTTCAGGTTTTAATTGATTGTTTAGAAAGCAAATTTTGTCCTTCACAAATCCTAAAAATCTTTGACTAGGTGACAACTTTAAGGGGAGTGATTTGCATAAAAAATACTGTCATTAGTGCACATCAAAACAGCATTTCTTCTGTAAATCTATTAATCTTATCTAGTTACTTGGTTTCATTATTAAAAGAGATTAAGAATTTTAGTCTCAAATTCTTTAAGTGTTAAAAGGGAAGAGATTTTAGATTTATGTTAACAATAAAATTAGCAACTATAATCTCATGCTATATATGGATTCTTATAAAACCCAGACTACCTTCAGGAATAGATTCCTTAGATTTCAAATATGCACTGAGACCTGAAATTCATTATTTTATACACCAGATGTCACTGTTTCTCCATGCTAGCAAAATGGACCAACAGATTTTTGGCAGTTAAAAAACCCAAGTAAGCTAGGAATGGTGGCGCATGCCTGTAGTCCCAGCTACTTGGGAGGCTGAGGCAGGAGGATTGCTTGGGCCCAAGAGTTCTAGGCCCACCTGAGCAACATAGTGAGATCAGATCTCTAAAAAATTTTAAAAAACCAACTCAACTCATCCTCTATTTCCATTCTTAAGTGTATATTGAACAGAAATTAACAAACAAAAACAAGACTGAAAATGTTCTAGTGGCACTATTTGTAATATCCCTAACTAGAAACTACCTAATACCAAGCAAGAGTAGAATGGGTAAATACACTGGGTGCATGTACACACAATGGTATACTATACAGCAGTGAAAATGAAGAAAACTACAACCATATACAACAAATCTCAAAAGCATGTTGAGCAGAAGAAGTCAGACAAAGTCAAAAAACATTTAAAACTAATATACAGATTAGAAGTCAGATTCATGATTACCCTTGGGGGCAGCTTGTGACTTGGAGAAGGTGAAAGGGACTTCTTCAGTGCTGGTAACATTCTGTCTCTTGACCCAGGTGGTAGTTATAGGGGTTTGTTCAGTTTGTTAGAATTTGTTGAGCTGTACTTTTATGATTTATACAATATTTTTTATGTGTGTTATACTTTAAAACATCAATAAAATCAATTCATTTATGAAGAATTAGTTGAAACTGAGTTATTAACCCCCTGAAGGTCTACTAAAAACATAATTCAAATTTGATGATTAACTATATTGAGAATTCCCTAGCTTTTCCCTTCAGTTGATTATAAATTCCAGAATATTTTGGTATGATTCCCACGGCTGCTCCCTCCTGTGATCCAAGGAAAATTCCTTCATCATAGCTTCCCATCTCATCATTCTGAAATGTATCCAAGGAATGTATCTTTCAATGATTAGCTCAGTCTGAGCATGGTGGGTCACACCTGTAATCCTGTGTTTTGGAAGGCTGAAGTGGGAGGATTGCTTGAGGCCAGGAGTTCAAGACCAGCCTGGGCAACATAACAAGACCCTATCTCTACATTAAAAAAAAAAAAAGATCAACTCAATTCTCCATTATTTCAATCATTTCCCTATTTACCCTTTCCCCTTAGCATATAAACATGTTTAGGTTTTTCCAATCTTCAAAAACAAAATATCCTTCTCTATTTCTCGGGTCCCTCTAGCTAGTATGCTATCATTTTTCTGCTCTTCACAGCCAGGCTTCCTTTGCTCCATATCTTGATCCCCCAAGCACACCTCCCATTACAACATATAACTCGTGAAAATTGTTCTCCCTGAGGTCACCAGAAGCCTCTATATTGTAATTAGCATTTGTGTTATTCCCTGAGACATTTCAAACTATTAATAACCTTCCTTGGGAGGAGCTAAACTGTCTAAAACATAAGTCTTCACCTAATGATTAATGTGAGGAAAAAACCATGCAATATAGTAGCTGTAGTCCTATGTTGTAATTTAAACGTCATTAGGTCTCATTTTCTTTATGTAAAAATTTCTTCTCAGACATTCGTTACCATCTTAAACACCTCTCCAAGATGATGTCTAGGTGCAAAGTAGAATGTTTTTTATTGTTTCTTCTTGGCAGAGAGAAAAAATGGTGATTATTGGAGATCTGTTAATCCACATAATGTACTTGTGCTGCTTTGGTATGTTTCTCTTCTCTTGATAATATATCTTATCCATCTAATTACTACAACCCTTAATGGCCTTGTGGTTGAAATTAGTGGTTTTCCGTAAGAGCAGTACTTCCCTCTAGGGAATGTTTTGGAAATATGAGGGAGAGGGCAAAGGAAGTAGTACTGGTTTTCATGTGGTTAGCAGACGTTACTGATAGTCACTGAGTGGAAGTCAGAGCTGCTAGATGTTCTGCAGAACCAAGAATTGTCCCACATTTCATAAGATCTTATAATGACTCACAAAAAGTTCCCGTGGTTACATCACTTCTTTATAATGATCTGAACCTGAAAGCTAACTTCATTTTATATGTTAAAAATATATATTTCTTGCAAAGCTTAATATACACTGAATTTTCCAGGAAAGCAATTACTGTGCAAATTGAAAAAAGACTTTCTCAGGAGTGTTCACCACTGCAGAAATTCATAATGGCAGTACTTGTAATAGTTAATTTATCATTAAAACATGTTTTGCCAGTCCACAGATGAGTTTCGTATAGGCAGCATATAGTTGGGCCGTGTTTTTTTATCCATTCATCCACTCTATATCTTTTAAATGGAAAGCTTAATCAGTTTACATTCAGAGTTATCATCAATATGTGAGTGCTAATTCCTGTCATTTTATTAATTGATATCTGGATATTTTGTATATCCTTTGTTTCTTTCTTTCTCTCTTCTCGTTTATCACTGTGGTTTGGTAGATTTCTATAGTGGTAACATTTAAGTCCTCTCTCTTTCTTATTTGTGTGTTTGCTCTACCCAGTGTGTTTTATACTTTCGTGCGTTTTCATAATTTTAGATATCGCACAGTCGCTTCCAGTTATAGGACTCCCTTAAGCATTTATTGTAGGGCTTATTTAGTAGTAATGAATTCTCTAAGCTTTGTTTGGGGAAAACTTTATTTCTCTTTCATTTATGAAAGATATCTTTGCTCAGTATAGTATCCTTGACTGGCAGGGTTTTTTTTCTTTTAGAACTCTGAATATATCATCTCTTTCTCTTCAGGCTTGTAGTGTTTCTGCTCAAAAATCTGTTGGTATGATGGATATTCCCTTATAAGTGACTAGACACTTTCTCTTGCTGTTTTTAGAATTCTGTCTTTATCTTTGACTTTTGACAGTTTGACTGTAATGTGTCATGGAGAAGACTTTTTTTGAATTGTATTTCTTTGAGGATCTCTGAACCTCCTATATCTGAATATTTAAATGTCTTGCTAGACTTGGGGAATTTTCAGCTATTACTTCATTAAATAGGTTTTCTAAGTCTTTTGTTTTATCTTCTTTCTGAGACACCAAAAATGTTAATATTTGATTGCTTTATGGTGTCCCATATAACATGTAAGCTTTATTTATTTACTCTTTTTTATTTTTTTTCTGAATTTGGTCTGCCTGTGTTATTTCAAAAGATTTGTATCTTCAAGTTCTAAAATTCCTTTCCCTACTTGATCTGGTCTATTGTTGAAGCTTTAGAATGTATTTTGTATTTCATTTAATGAATTCTTCAGTTCCAACATTTCTGTTTGGCTATTTTGTCCTTCATTATTTTTCTGATTTCTTCTTATTGTTTTTCTGTATTCTCTCATGTCATTGATCTTTGAAAACATTATTAGTTTAAATTCTTTATTTGAGATTTCATATATTTCTTTTGGTTGGAATTTGTTGGTAGAGAATTATTGTCTTCCTTTGGAGGTGTCATGTTTTCTTACTTTTTCATGTTTCTTGTGTCTTTATGTTGTTATCTGTGCATCTGGTGTAATAATCACTGTTGTAGTGTGGAGGGCGCGAACAGACCACGAGAGAATTTAATGGAGCCAAATTGAGAGTCTTTATTAGCTGGCCAGCGACCACCTCTGCCCGCGTAAAAGCAGTACGAGAGGATGGTACCAGTCTTTAGCTTCTACAGGAATTTTATACTAATTTGAGGGAGGCTACGTGACATAGAACAGGTACTCTAAAACAAAGGAAACAAAGGCAGAATGTACAATCAATATTTCAATGACACAGAGTCCTGAGATCTGGCTGTTCTCACAGATCTCTGGTGCCCAAAGACAGATTACAATCTTTGAAGTAAAGCACAATCTAAGTTATAGATTAAACACAGACCATTTTTCCCATTATACATTGATCATAAGTTGAACCCTTGACATATTTCGCGTAGGGCGATCAGGCCCTGAATTCTAACAATTGCTAACCGCAAGCTTTGTACAGAAGCAAATAGTGTTTATTAAAGTTCCCTAGCAACTGTAATTGCATTATATCTTTTTATTCATTAACCCTTCAAAGCATCTCAGCTCACTACAGTCACGTCTTTTACTTTTTTTAAGTTTATTTTTATAGGGAGGACTTTTTCCTGAAGACACATCTATGGCATTGTTTGGCTAGGGCACTTTTGCTTTGATTCTGGGTGTACACAGTAGCGTATTCTCCATATGATTTCTTAGGCTGTAAAGAGTGTCAGTAGTGTCTGTGATTTCCTCTTTGGCTTAGGGTATAATTGTTAGTGGAGGCTGTAGTAAAGTTTTTCTGGGGATGGGTACCGCCTGTGGGCCTGTCCTTAGCCCCCAATGGCAGCAGCAGCAGGCCAAGAGTGTCAGTCCTTGGTCCCCATGGTGAACATATGCTGGCATCAGTGTTAGCAGGTCCAGGCAGGCTCATTATTGGGCCACCAGGTGTATTTCTCAGATTCCATTAGTGGCAGTGGTGAGCCAGACCAGTAGGCAGGTTCCCAGGCCCCTGGGCAGCGGGTATGGTATGGGCAATACAGTAATAATGATGAGATTAACCTCTGGTTCCCAAGTGGTCCATGCTGGTGTTAGCAGTGACTACGATAGGTTGGACATGCTAGTCCCCAGGGCCACAGGTGGCATGTGTGGGTGGTTGCCTGCTGTAGTGGTAGCAGCAGGTTGGGTGGGACCACCCTCAGCCCTCCAGGAGGAGTCCCAGTGGTGGTGGACTGGACTGAGCAGTTTCTAGGTCCTAGGATGGTGTGCTGTGGCACTGGTGGTAGGGGCAGAGCCAGGCTGGGTGAAATTGTCCTTAGGCTTCCTGGTGGTGTTCTCAGGCGCTGGCTGTGGCAGGAAGGAGTGGGGTGATCCCCAGACCCTCAGGTGGTATGTGTGGGTGGATGCCTGTTGTTGTGGTAGCAGCTAGTCCGGTGGCCCCAACCTTATGTCCCAGGCAGAATGCTCAGGTGTACCTATGGTAGACTGGGTAGGGCAGTGCTGAGACCCCTGGATGGTATGTTTTGGCACTGGGGTTAGGGAGGTGGGGCTGGTCCAGGTGGCCTCTACTTAGGCCTTCTGTGTGGTACTTACAGGTGCTGGTTGTGGTAGACAGGGATGGTTGATTCCCAGGCCCAAGTCAGAATATTCAGGTGGAGGCAGCAGAAGCTGTACTGCAGCCCTGCTACTGGTGAGGGTAGGGCTGCTTTTAATAGCAGCATCCATACACAGGTGACTGGGGAGCATGCACGTCACTAGCACTTTGGCCCCGAGCTGTTGCAGTCAGAGGCATTTATCCTTGAGACACTTGAAAATGTGCAGTGGCATCAAGGCCACTTGATGCAGTGGGGAGGTCTTTGCCAATGATTGCACTTCTGCCCTGGAGGCAGCAGTCAGTCCTGGTCAGTAGCGACTAAAGGTGAGTAATGTCGATAGGGCTCCAGAGATGTGGAGATGCAGGGGATGTTGAGCCCGGAGACAGGATGTAGTCTAGTGGGGACTGGGCTCTCAATATGATGTTTTGCTATAGCTGCTTAGGGCTCAGGTGGTGTGTTGAACTGAGTGTGACCTCCCTCTCTGGAGCAAGACCTTCATGGGGTCTCCAGGCATCTCCCTATGTTAGTCTCAGGGCCCACGAGGGTCTAAGGGCTTTCCTGTGGCCAGAATACAGGAGTCCATGGCGGGAATGTGGACTGCTGGGGGTTACTCACCTACCCTTTCCCCACATTGGTGAGCCTCTCCCAGCTCCCAGCTAATCCTGGCCAAGCAGGCTGCCTCACTTCCCTCTCCTTCCTTGCTTTAGATGTTTCCTATCAGTTCTCTGTAGAATTTCAGTGTTCTCTCTTAGATGATATATTTGAAGTGTGATTATTTGCTATTTTGGTTCTTCTTTGTGGAAGAGGCATGTATCAGAAGCCTTTAGATAGCTATCTTGAAGCCCCTCTGAATGCTTAAATATTTTCATGTGAACTAAGCCCCCAAATTTTGATCTCTTATCCTCATCTCTTGCCTACCATCAACCATAACATTTTCTTATAGGTAGAAGCCGTGCTTAATTTACCTTAAATGGTTAACTGTTCAATTAGTAGGAAAAGGAGCAAAGTTTTCTCATGGATAAATAAGTTAAATAAAGTTTTCCCTTGGTGGTAAAGGGTGTGTGACAATAATTATCTGTTCCAGGCACAGATCTAAGAGCTTTGATGTATTCCCTCAATCTATCCCTGATATGAGGAAAGTATACATTATTGTCTTCTTTTTATAGACAAGGAAATTTAAGTGCAGTGGAGTTAAATAACTTGCAAGGTCACACAGATAACATTTAAAATGAAAGAATAAATTGAGTAAATGAATTCCCAATGTCCTCCCTGTGTCTAGTGAAATTCTTTCTATGAAAGACAACATTATATGTACATCTCATACAAACAGAAAATTAATGTAGGGTGTGTCTACCTAGGAGATGTGGCTGAGTCTATTGTCACATGGAATGGGTCCATAAGCAATAGCTGACACTATCAAATCTGGTTTCTCTTTTTGCCTGTTGATTTCTTTTTCTTCGCAGATTTTCTATTCAGCAGTCAGGATAAGAGCACATCTCATAGAACATGTATCTATTTCTAGAAGCAAAGAATGTGAGAAGAGGCATGTCTGTAGGTTGGGAACAGCTTCAGAATGTGCCTCTCTTTTTGCCTTCAGATAGGAATCCAGAAAAGAGGCTAGTAGAAATCTACAACCTTAACTGTACATAGTAACTGTTTAGTTAGCTATTTTTATCTTTAAGAGCCTTGAAAATTTATACCACTTTAAATGAGTAACCCCAAGCAGGTATCTCATTTTTCTCAGTATTACAACTTTTTTTAAACTCAAAAACACATTAAATAGATTTCTTCATGAAGTGATATTTCAACGTCAGACAAAGACCAATTTATTTATTACAAGAGTTCTTAAGGAGAAAGTATCATATGATTAATTGGAATTGTGCACTGTGTTTGAATGCATCCAAGAGGAATGAAGAGGTAGCTGCTTCTTTGACTTTTTGGTCTGTCATGCTCTTGGGCTATTTCCACATGCTTTGTAACACTCACATTTTGGTTGTATTTTCTCTTAAATGTCTTGATCCTAAAGGTTCTAAAGTTGTTTGACTGAGTTATAACCTTATTTTCAAATAAAGTTTTCTATCCTCTTTTCTCCATTTCAAAATTAGCTGCGCATTCTTGGGACCATTTAAAATATTGACCCTAGGTGTGTTATTGAAGAAAGTAGAGTTTTGTTGATACCTTGGGAGAAAATTTGAAGTAGCTCCCACCATCTAAAACCGGAAAGGAATTTTAGCCAGCAATTTGACGTTGGTATCTAACTCAGTGCTCAGTAGTAACTGAGTTACCTGGAGTCAATTTACCATTGAGCCACAAAAGCATTTCCCATCCAGCTCTCAGGACACAATACCTGCAGGGTCCATGTTCTTAGACTAACATTGTCCAGGACAACTTTACCCCAAGTTGAATGCTTTTAGATCAGATAAAGTCATTTATGCTTCTAATCCATCTAAAATGTAGACTTTTCTGGTATAGCACTCTGTCCTCTCGTTTGAAAATCTATTCTATCCATTCCAAGCTATACCTCATCTTCTTGTTGACTGCCTTCCAAACCCTTTCTTCCTGACGGTCCTGCAGAGAGTCATGCCCACAGGAATCAAAGAATTTCTGAATCCACCTATGACCCGTAAGCCCCGGCTTCAAGATATCCCATCCTGCCTTTTTGTCTCAAGCCAATGTATAACCTCCACGTATTGATTTACGATTTTACTTGCAACTTCTGCTTTCCTGAAATGCACTCCGCCTTTAAAAATGCTGGTACGTAAGCCATTGAGGGAGTTCAGGACTTAAGTGTTAGCTGCTTGCTCTCCTTGCTGGGTGCCATGCAGTAAATGCTTTTTTCTCTCACAGCAAATCTTAGCATCAGTGTCTGGCTTTACTGTGCTAGATGAGTGGAACCAATTTTGGCTCAGTAACACTCTCTGGTGTCTCATTCCACTGGCAATTATTATTATTATTATTTTACATATTCAGTCTCTTCAGAGAAAATTCACTTTTTTGGTCTGAAGTAATGTTTCTCAAAGACGATTTGAGGCTATACATGTATAAATATTTAAATTCTAATAGTTGCATTTTATTTTAATGTGTTTTAGACAAATATATTTCAGAGTTATGTTTGCACACATATTGTCACATAAATTTAAATTAAAGGATGCACTTTGATTAAAGAAAAATGGAGGAAAGTAGTTAGAGTTGATGTAAAAAAAAAAAAACGAGAAAGCAGTAGTATACACAGAAAGTAAAAATGGCAAAAATCTTGAATGACTGAAGTTTAAAAAGTGCTACCTTGATGGAAATCTGATTTTCTACTAACGACTCCAATTTTGCTGTCCCTTTCTCCAGTGCATGCTCTGCTTTCTCCTATATCCCAGCTACCATGAGGCCAGGAGGTGTCAAGGTGTCAGCTGCATTCTCTCATTATCCTTTCCGGATCTGTCTGCCTTCATTTGGAAACTGATCTCCTTAAAAGCTCACATCTTCAAACCATAGCACTCAAGAAGCCCCATTTTTTCTCTGTAGACTACTGTCCTTCAAATCAGTCTCTTACAGTTTTAATCATTCTCCTGTGCTTTCCCCATGAACGTAATAAACTTGCTTTTTTCTCCTATTAATCTATTGCCAGTTTATTTCAGCAGACTTAAACCTTCAAAGGGGAGGGAAAATTTCCTTTGCCTCTACAATATTATTAATGTTTTGTCATTTACTTTTCAGATTTTTTATACTTCATCACTGAACAGTACATCTTAAAAGTTTTTAGATGTTATACATCTTTATAGCACAATATAACAAATCCCTAATAGCCTAGTATAAATATGTACTGTCATTTAACCATCCCCCTATTGTTTGTTAACTTAAATAAGTGACTGAAAATGAGAGTCACATTCAATTGAGATTAATTAAGGGAAGATTTTAAGGACACACCCAGGAAAAGCACAGCCCACAAAACATCTGTTGTGGACTGGGCTCTCAGTAGAAGAGAGAAAACTTCGCATTTAAAGAAGGAGGGAGGTTCCAGGGGGGAGGAAGGGGTGAAGGAGGTAAGCAGTGAGGCAATTGATGGTATTCTTGTAAAGTTCTATTTGGTGCTCAGTAAATCTATATGCGATAATATGAACATGCAAAAAAGACGTTAGAGGAAATAGTCAATGTTGTGATCTCAAGGTGGATAGAAGAGTGATCAAATCTCTTCCTTGATTTGCATCTGTGGAGATAAACTTGTAACGGACATTTAAGAGTTTATTTACCCTACCGTCCTAAGGTTACGATTGGCATGCATTCATTTTATAAAGACTGTATATCTTGAAAATCTTTTTTTTTAAGGCTGAAGAAAATAAGAAATATTTTAACCCAAAATACATTTCTTTGTCATGTTATGAGATGGCTGTGGGCAAACAGGAACAATGCTGTCAGGCAGTCTAGGTAGGGAGGCTGGAGAGAGATCCACATCTGTAGAGAATCGCTGTTAAATGCAGCCAGGTGCTGTGTATTTGATCTGGGGCAGGTTTTCCGAGAGAGTCTGATGCCCTAAAAGATCTGGCTGAAAACATTTCCCTGAGGTCTGTTATTGTGAGACTTATCTGCATAACAAGACCATCTTGCCAGCCAGGCTTCCTTTCTCCCTCCCACACTCAGTCCGCCGGAAAACTCTGTTTAGTCATGTTCTAAGCCCCTTCAATTCTTAAAAGAGAATCCCTGTTCCTCATGGGGTAAAAGGTGGCAGGCAGTGCTTGTTTGACTCAGTTCTCAGGCTCAGTTCTCCCTTTTCGCATAATGAATTTTGGGGGGCTTCTAAGATTTTTATTTTTCCTTCACATTAGACATTTGCATAACAATAGAATTTCATTACTACATAATTTCTGCAATAAACATTTTGGGGCATAATTCATTGTATCAGTTTGAATTACTCCATTAAGCTAGATTCCCAGGAGAGGAGTTTCTAGGTCAAAGGTCATGAAAAATTTGATTATAACCGGATAAACTCCCCAGGAGCATCTATAAAGAACAACAGATGATTAGAATGTGAAGAACAACCCTGGCTTTGGTGCTTTTGTTGTCTAAAGCTATTCCATCAGCTCTCAGGCTTTTATTATGCTGAGTGGGCCATGGCAACTGAATGGACTTTTTGAGAAACCTGGAGTTAGAAACACTGGGAGGAGTAGGAGCAAAAGTAGAAAAAGGGAGAGATGTAATAGTCCTGGGGTAGTGAAACTCTGAAAGAAGGAACAGGGATGGTTAAAGGGGATATAATGAGATTTAGGACAAATCTTTCGTATGGAGCCTACATTATCTTTCACAAAAAGCTTGTAATGTTTGTTCACACTGTGTCTTCAAGAAGTTCAGGCGGGTCACATGGAAATTTACAGAGGCTGGTACACAAAGACATATATAAATGCAACTTCAAAAGAATGTCTGCAAAGCTTGCATGCTATGAATCTATAAAGTAGGTATCTGGGTTAAGGCTATAAGCTTCTAGAACATAAAAAGCCATGAAAGAGGCTTTTAGCTGCTGCCTGGTGGTTTTGAATTTGGGAGGTGGAGGTGGTGGGTGGGACTTAGGGAGAGCCCTGAAATTATATTTTCCAAGTTTACATCTTAAAGAGAACTAGCTGCAAATATATGCAATTTTTAACCACATTCCCCCCCATCCCATAAAAAAGGGTTTGATAACTTTTAATGGGGCAGTCTAAGATTATGTTTAAAACCATGGACTCGAGAACCACACTACCTGGGTTCGAATTGAAAACAATGAGATGTCAAAAATGAATAAAAATAATTTACCTATAAAAGAGAGGGGAGAACAGGAGATACAGCCTGTTAGGTCCAGAGTCTGGAGGGAGACACAGGAGGCCTCATGGGTAGCAAAATACTGTTTATTTTGAGCATCTGGGTGCAGATGGGTGGAAGCCAAAAAAGGCGTCCATAAGAGCAAAGGGGAGAGCCTTGGGTTTCACTGAGAGTTTTTCTGGGAGGAGTAATACATTCTTTTTAAACAATCAGGAGGGAAAAGGAAAGTAAGTTTCCCTCTTGCATTCCATTCCTTTATCTCCCTAGGGAACAACCGGGAGGGAAAAGGGTCATCCTTATCCAGAGGGATAAGGAAAGTAGGTTCCCCTTTTGCATTTCATTGCCTTATCTCCCTAGGGGTCTGGCAAAGGCTACCGCCTAATACACCCCTAGGAAGGGGACAAGATGGGTTTTATAGGAGATTTGGATGGAAGTTTGGGGAGGGTGAATTCTTTAAGCCTAACACAGCCCAGGGGTGGAAGCTAGTTTTGAATTCAAAATCACGTAAATGTCAAATAATTAAAAATAATAATAATAATAAATCAAAGGATGACAGGACAAACTATGCCAAAAAAATTGAACTAAGTGAAATGAACCTAGGTGTATATCCAGCGGTACCATAAATACATGGATAAAAATTATTTCAAAGAACTTTAAAACACAGTATTTTGACTCTACATCCCAAAACACAACATTATGACTCTACATCCTTGTGTCCTAAGGAAAACTAACTGAAAAACACTGAAATTGTTATTCAGTGGTACTATCGTTAGCAGTAATGTTTGTGTCGTTATGTCAGTATTTGGTATATTGGTATTGTTATTTTGAAACTATCGTGTTTGTTATTATATACATTATATACACACATACATATGGTAGAATAAAGTAAATAATAATTATATTTATATTTATGTCATTAGAAAATAAGGTTTTTCAAAGAAACATTAAAGAGGTACAAATATAAAATTAAATTAGTAAATGAAATTGAAAGAGCTCAGGAAATTTCACCCCAAAATATGGCTTCTTGGTCTAAAGAATATTTTGAATTAAAGGCTTTTAGAGATTAACAGGCCCTTGCAAGAGGCTTTCCCTCTATCTGCATAACCAGCCAGAACCATCAAAAGAATAATTGACTTCCTTTTCCCTCCCAGTTATCTCACTATGTTGCAGGAAAGAAAATCAAGAATGCAACCAGACCTGGCTCAAATCATTTTAATCACAATACCCGATTCTCAGGTTAATTTATAAGTCAATCTGTTTCCCCCCATCCATTCATCCTCCCTAGCAACTGTCTATTGCCCCTAAACAGAATTACCTATCCTCCTCATCTCCCCCTCCTGGTTAAAAGGAAGGTATAAAAATATCTGGATTTCACTGGGATATTGGGTAATCACTCTGTAATTCTCCCCATGCACAGGGGAGAATTACTTCTTCCTCTTATTAACCTGCCTTAATTGTGAGTTGATCTTTCAGTGAACTTTAGGGGGAAAGGGCAAGTCTCCCCTCATCCCCACAAAACCATTAACTTAAAATTTATTTATTTATTTCTAAAGAAAATATTTATTTCCTAGCACTATTTCTCACACCTGGAACAAATAGAGCAATAAAGAGATAATGTCAGCAATAGGTCAAAATATGTGTTTTGATATACATATATATTTTAAAACTTCATAATTATATTTAAAAAGAAATGCCTTAACTTCATAACGATATTCAAAAGGAAATTCATGGGTCAGCTTTGATGGTTGCTTAAGACAGGAATTCATTTTCATAATAATAATTAAAAAGGCAAACATTTATTCTGCCATTCCTGTTCAGACTGTATTTCAGAATACCCCTCAAAATGATGAAATTTCCTCTTTATAGAAGACTAATAACTAGCAAATTTAGGAGGAATATTGGAATTGGAACATCACCACTTTGCAACCTATAATGAAACGACAAATGCTAAAACCATTAGATGAAAGATTGATGGGAAAAATTTTTAATAGATGGATGACTTAAACCATCTTAACCTAAATAAAAATGAGACAATCATATTATGTTCTTCCTGATGAGACACAATATGAATTTCAGATTATATCACCTCTTTATGGTTTTTTATTGCTGAAAAGAAAAAAAGTGAAGCTGAATCTAATCAAGTCTGGATCTACTGCCAGATTACCGCAAAAAACATGGGTGTGGAGGAACATGTTAAGTAATACTGATAAGGAAAACCCCCATCTATTATTTGGCACATCAGCCACCTGAGACTCCCACCCCTCAGGGAAGACCCGCATCAGCATAATACTAACCTATTACCTGGTCCATCAACTACTCTATTACCTGGCGCATCAGCATAACACTAAACCTATTACCTGGTGCATCAACTACTCTATTACCTGGTACATTAACATAATGCTAACCTATTACCTGACACATTAACTAACCTATTACCTGGCGGGCGTTAGCCACCTGATACCCCACCCCTTGGACCACCCCAAATTAATAAAAATGTGAAAAATCAGGTAGACAGGGCTCAGAATTTGGTGGCGAGATCCCTCTGAGCCTGCTGGCGAAAAACTTTGATTCTCCGACTCTCCATGTGCCCCTCGGTTTGTCCTCGGAACCACCTGCTGTAACACTTGCTGTAACAATACCACACCTACATTGAACTTAAATCAATCCAGTGAAAAATGTGAGAGATTCTGTAATACAAATGATCTGGTAGCTTTAATAAGAAATGGCACAAAAGGGGGTGGGGAGAGTTGTTAGCATGTAACACAAAGATCATTACACAATGTGCGCACTCCCATATGTCTAAACACTGGCTTCTTTCCCATACCTACTTGCTCCCAATCTTCCACTCTTGGGCCTTTCAGACTTCTGACCAAACAGCTAAACTGTTTACCACTGCCTAGGCCTTGGTGTATATCCTTACGTTGGATCACTTCTCTCTCTGTGCAAATGAATGACTATATGAACTAGCCGGTGCTCTGCCCGTTGCATTTTCCTTACAACTCCTTACAACTGGAGTAAGGGATGTAGTCGAACAGTAGTTAATTTTCCACTTGTAACCATGTACCAAGCCAATCTCTCCACGGAGCAAGCTCAAACTTTCTTCCTCCATCAGCTAGTAATGGAGAACTCATCCCAGGAGGCTAGAGAAAGTTGTTAATGCAACAGTCGCAGGTGACATGGGTCCAAGCCATCTTTCTGGCTTACTTATGCTCCATGGACTTACTTGAGCCCTTAATATAACACTTCCATTTTATAGCAGATTGCTGCTGAGCTTGCCCCGTGTTATGACTTTAATGGGTCTGACTCAGCTTAAGATAGATTATTTTACTACATGGTCATTTGATGTTTTAGGGTCAGAAGCTCAGATGTTCTAGGGTAAGGCTCATACTATCCGAGTCTAGTAGTATGCCAAAAGCTGTTTTCCTATGGTATATAGCTTTCTCTTGCAAATAGTTAATCAGTCTGAGTCCTATCAAAAGAGAAAAACAAAAGAGTAATTTGAATAGGAAACGTTTAATATAAAGAATTAGCAACAATAGAGGATTGGAGTTATAAGAGATTGGCTAGTAAGAAGTAAGAAAATTAAACAGAAAATAGGAATACAAGATAGAAGTAGTATCCATTATTCCTGGGCTAGAAATCAAGCACCAGAAAAGAATCTTACTCTCCACATAGAGATGATATTGAGGCCTTATGTAAAAAACTGAAAAAGGTCTAATATTTTGTCCTCCTTCTAAGCTAACCAGTTAGCCTGCAAGGTTTGCAGATGCTGGCAGAAAACATGAGATGCTGGAGTCAAAGACAGAGTACTTTATTACTCAAAGCACACAGTTGGAAGGTGTCTTACTGGAGGCAATTCACCATAAACTGCCTCCCAACTAGGGGTTCTTGGGGAGTCTTCTGGCCACTGGGAAATAATGGCAATGTGTACTGAAGGAGCCAGGCACTAGAAAAACTGCAAGTGCTGCAAGAGCCTGATGCTGGAGAGAGCCTCTCATGCTGCAGTAACACAGGGGAAGCAACATGTACTGCAGGAGCACATAGAGGCCTACCACCCACATGGAAATAGGAAGCACAACCATTTTATCCTTGCAATATCTTTCCAATGCCCTCAACTGACAACGCTTCAGTGCCAACTTCCGAAGAAAAATATTTAAAGGGCTTAGATCCATTACTACAGGGCAGGAAATATATGAATTTGGAGCTTAAAATAAATAAACTGATAACCAGTACAGATGGCATGGCCTTGCTCCAGAATGAAGGAGTCTACACTTGACTCTGCTTTTCATTCTTGCTAGAAGTTCCACAGAGCATCTTCCTCTAGTACCTTTGAATGTACTGGGTTATATGGTTCAAGAAAATCTATCTATACCACAGCCAGGACATGCTCCAGAACCCTTTCCTGCTCTGAGTTTATACTCAGAGCTAGTGGCTTTCCATATCATCAAAAAATGGTTTGGGAAAGTATTCCAGGTATAGAATAGGCTAATTCTAAAACCCAAATGGACTTACCAAAATTTACATGTATTTCTTATTGGTAGGTAGTGCAATAAATTGTTCTTTACTTTGGAAGAGAAGCCCTAGCATGCTGCAGACCATGAGACCAACTAAAGACTTCAGTAAAGTAGCAGGTCTCTGAAACATTATAGGGATTATGGGGTTTATGTCCCACCTCTTGGAGCACATGTCTTAGCAAGGCATCTAGAATACTTGCCATTTCTTGTTCATCAGGTTCAATTAACATGATGCCATAAATCTAATATACCAATGTATTGTTTTGTGATATGTCCGCATGATTCAGGTCCTTTTTGACCATAGTTTGACAGAGAGCAGGAGAATTAACGTAGCACTGATGTAAGATCACCAATATATATTGTTTTCCATTCAATGAATACATTGCATCTGATCCCCATTCTTGATGAGAATGGAGAAGAATTCATTCCATGTGCCAGAAGCTCTGTTAATCTACCTAGGAAGATATCACATTTCGCACCTTAGATGCAATTACGGCTACTACTTGGTTAAGTTTGATGCAATCCACTGTCATCTGCCATGATCCATCCAGTTTTTTCAGAGACCAAGTTGGTAAATTAAATGGAGGTATGACAAGAATCTTCTACCACAATAGTTCTTACTTTAAGTTCAGTGAACCAATGTGAGGGTTCTCAGTTGCTAAGAATATTCATTTCAATTTTATATTCAGGGATGGGAAAATTACCACCATTTTAGTTCAGGGACTCAGTATGAGATGGACCTTAACCAGATCTCTTATTCTAATTGGAGGAACCACAATGGGGCTCTGGTCCTGGGTATCTGCACCAATTCAGATCCTGTAGGCAAAAGTCTTCAAAACATATAGGAATTCCCCCCCCCCTCAGTGTATGATTATTTGAGTAAATGGCCATAGGTCTTTTTGAATAATGACAGGAATTGTGACTATATGCATTTGCTGTGATATTTTTGTTTTGCTTCATGGGAGGCCTCTTGTTCAGTCAATGAACTGTGGGTCTGAAAGCTGGCTGAGGTCTGAAAATTGGGAATGAGATTGGGACATTCTACTGGGTTAGCTGACTTTGACCTTCTTCTCATTCATTTTTTATCTCTTTTGCTTATATATATTAATATTAAGCTATAATCTTACTGGTCATCTATCAATATTGGTCCTAGGAACCATACTTTATAAACCATTTTCATAAAGTCCTTCAGATCAGACCCAATAGCTGATATTTCGTATTCTAACATTGGTGCTCATTAAAATAATTACACTTGTCTTACTCCTGATGGCTAAATGCTGCCTCCCACTTGCTATTCCAAGATTCTGTTACTCTCATTGCTACCAGGGAGTCCAGCGTCTCCTACTCATTGGTGCTTGTGACTGCTCACCCATGCTTTCTTTTATCTGCTTGGTAAAAAGAGAGTTCTTGGGGCCCCCATGAGGATCATGGTCAATTGGTGAATATTTTTTAGCCTTATATAGTTGACACATTTTGGCACACTTGCTTTTCAAACTTTAGATCTCTTCCTCCACAATTTACTTCATTTATAAAGGGCCATTGATTTTTTCCAAGCTTTTAAAAGCTATCCCAGTAGTGTAATAGAGCCGTCATTGGGGTTCCTCCCAGGATGTTAAATCCTATGTAATGGTGAAGTGCCTCCATATCAACAAACTCTCACTTACCCAGTTTCAAAAATTGCCACCTCCACCCCATCCCACACAGCATTCCCAGGAACCACTTCCAGGCATATTTTTCTCTTTCTTGCCCATACTTGTCAGCCACATTCTACAACTATTTTGATGAACACCTCCTTCCTTACCTGAGCAGGCCCAGCACTTTCTGAGTTGGGTATACTAAGCACTGACCCTAAATAGGAGTCTGATAGATAGGAGGGGAGGTGGAGGCAGATCCTGAGGAAGGTAAGCATGGTCTTTTAAGGTGTCTGTTTCATTTTAGGCCTCTGCACAATATTTATGCACAGAGGAATTTCTATCATGCAACAAGGAGAATGAGCCAATTTTGCAAACCAAGAAAGTTCAGGGGAATTTGGACATTCAAGAGTTTAAACTGCATCTATCCAGATATCACTATCACAATTACCAGGTTCCGCTACATCTCTACCAGAGGCCTGACTTTGGTATAGGGGACTCACGTAAATTGTAAATTCGGCCTTCTCTGCAGTTCTTAAAATTATGTTTTTTGTTTGATCTTCTGCTTTGTCTTTCCTCCGGTTGCAGACGAATGATTTCTTTAAATACTTTCAAGAAGGCTCTTTGACTCTTACAATTAGTTTTAAGTTGTTGATTAATAGATCTGAACCCATCCCTTTCTCTGTCTTCAATATATTCATGGCACTCAGTAATAGTCATCCAATTCCACAGTGTTTAGAGCTGCCATTTACCCCATACTTCTAAAATTCCTGAGACAGTATCCCAGCTAGCACATCTCTTTCCATCATCCCAGTTTACCACAGGTGAAAGTATTAGCAATTGCACTGCTGTGGAATACTCTACCTTCCATTCATGACAGGGTCCTCTTTGCCATCCAACTGTTAGTGCCCCAATTCCAGAATTTTTGACTTAGTGTCTGCTTCCTAGGACAATTCCTGCCATTAACTTAGTTCAGGTTAGAAGCGGGCCCTGGAACAAAGATTTGCATTCAAGTGATTTATTGAACAATGGAGGAGTGCTTCCAGGAGAGTGATAGAAGCAGGATAGGCCAGTGGAAAATAGCTAAGAATAAGGTGGTTCACTTGGAGACTTGCTTCCATCTGATGCCCAAGGAATCCATGTGCCAGTCAGTCATTAGATCAGCCAAGGTTTTCCTCCTACCTTGGTGGGGGTGCAGGGGGTTGAGGGGTGATAGAAGGCACAGACTTCTAGGGGAAGCAACTCTCATTTGAAGAAGAGCAATTCTTCAAAGAAGACAAGAACTGTAAATTTTGAACCAAACTCATAGCATCTAAGGGATGGGTACACCAGCTGATAAATGGTACCTATGTAGAATTCCAATAAGGACAAGACATGATAATTGAGTTGGCTTTAAAATATCTCAACAAGAAAAAGGAAGGAAGGGAATGAGCGAGGGAGGGAATGAAGGGGAGAGAAAAAGGGGAAAGGAAGAGAAGAAAAGGAAAGGAAAGGGTAAGGAAGGGAAAGGAAGAAAGGAAAAGGCTAATGGTAGAGGGAAATACATAAAACAAGAGCAGTAGGGATTTGACAGTTTTTGAAGTTGAGTATATGGTATGTAGAGCTTCACTATATTATCTCTTTTGTGTGGTTTTTAAAAAATTTCTATAATAAAAAATTTCCCTTTGTCCTTTTAAATCAGTCTCCAGCATTTCCTAGCTGCATAACTTTGGGCAAATTAATTGAATTCTCTGTGGCTCAGTTGCACCATCTGTAAAATGCAGATCATAATATGAAGATCTCACAGGTTTATTTTTAGAAATAAGTGAGTTAACACATGTAAAGTAGTTGGAATAGTTCCTGATGTGTGATAAGCATACAATGTTATTATTGCTGTTTTTAAAAAATCTGTCCCACACATACATTTGTCCCATAAGTAGAGCTGTAGAATTATCTGATGACCAGGAAGATATTCACAGGCCTCTCTGTATCTACTAGGTATACCATCCATCAAATTCTACAATTCATAACTGTCTGGAAAATCTCTATATTAACCTAGGAAAAAAACTATGCTTGAACATCTGACGAACATTTTTATGTTTTGAACTTGGGACTAGTGAGTACTTCAAGGATGGGACAGAGAGGTGGAAACAAACATTATGTGACTTCACTCAAACTTTCCTTTTCTTTATATTTATATACATATTTATAAGGTCTATAACAAATCTAAGGAACATTAAAAGATTCGTTGGTGTTCCCCTTGCCTTCTCTAAGCCAGAAAATTATAGAAAGTTTTGCGTTATGAGAGTGATGTAATCCTCCTTAGTATAGTTTTTTTTCACAAATGCTTCTATAACTAGATTCCTTGGGGTTTTGGTAGCAAGACTGTGCTACAACTGTCTTCAATGTGGGTACAGGGCACAGAGAGGTCCCATTATAGTTAAGTTACACAAGGTTCTTGATACAAATTGCCGTATTACTACCAGAAAAAATAGATGATTTATATGCCCAACAACAATGTGTAAGATTCTAGTTTTAAAATATCCTCCCAACACTGAGAATTATCCAGTTTTCACCTTTGTTCATTTGATAAGCAGATAATTCTGCCCTTGTTTTCACTGAGAAAAAGAGAAATCATTTGCAGATAAATTCCATACATTCTATTTTCTTTTCAAAGCTACAAGACTATCTAAAATTACACCCATCTTCATCTCTTTCTATTGACTAAGCCTCAGAGGATGTTGGTATCCCTCCTCTTTCAGGTCAGTTTACTACTTATAATCTGATTCCTATATGCATGCATTTTCCCCTGGAATTTGCTACATTAATTTTATTCTCTCACTGGTAACTTCAGCCCTTCATTCTCTACTTATTACTTCCTCTGTAATTGAAACACGACTGAGTCTCTATCATTTTAAAATTATTTTTTCTTTATCCTGAATCACTTCTTTTTTTTCTTTTGCTGCCCCTTTTCTTCCTCTCCTTATCCTTATTTCTATCCTTATCTTCCAAGAGTGGTCTCTGCTTTTTTATTTCTCATTCCCATTTTAAGTTATTGAAATAAGACTTCCATATATAACTTTTCGATATAATTATTTTGGAAAATCTTTCCAATAATCCCCCTGGTTCATAATTCTAATGGCCACCTTCTAGTTCATATCATATATTACCTAAGTTATTTGGCATCATTGACACTTTTTTCTTTATCTTAAATATTTTCCTCCATTGACTTTTGTGCTAGATATTGATTTGGGGTTTTTTTGGTGTCAACAATTATTCATTCCTACTTCTTTCTATTCTCTTCCCTCTATTGTTGGAGATAGAGACACCAGGAAGTAAATTTTTCAAACTCCTTTTCCACCAGGGTTTTGAAGTGATTTAATTCTCACAAAGAGAACTTGCTCAAGATTGGAAAGACAAAAGGGAAGCAAAAATCAATTATTTTTCTGGAATCAATGGGCATATGTAAAGACTTCTACAAACATGCAGGCAGCTATGATTATTAGCAGCAATTTCCTAAATTCCTAATTAATTATAATAAATCTCTTTCTGAATAAAGTAATTAGAGGTGTTTATATTTTTCTGATAGAAGCTTCCATGAAAGACACGCTGATTTTCATTCTGATCCTTCTCCTACATCTCAGCTCATTTTGTCTTAGTCTCCTTTGCAGCATCTATTTCCTCTCTGCATTCCTTGCACGCTAGGGATCTTTGGGGCTCATCTCTTCTCATTCTATACCCCCTCTCTAGTCAATCTCAACCATTCTCATATAGTATTGTAAAGTTCCAGATTTAATGATCAAATTAGTCATCTTTGCTTTGGGGTAAAGGATGATCCCACAATTTCAGTACCTTACAACAACAAAGGTTTATTAGTCACTTGCATTTCATAAGAACTGAGGGTCATTATGAGTAGGATGTGGGCCTGAACTCCTATTTGAGACACACTATTGTCACATGGTTCTCAAAGCTCCTGCTAGGATGTGGCGTATATCACATGCGTGTCACATGATCAAGCATAGTATGAATGAGATAGGTATGTATACTCTTCACATAGGGACTCTGTAACTCACCTGCAATTGTCGTGGATGTATAACTGTCTTACAGAGATGAGGGAAGGCATATCTGTGGATAATAGTTTAATCTAACACAATATTGATACTGTTAATACAAACAATTAAAAATTGCCCTAATATATAGCATTTTCACTTCTGAAATCTTTGGGATATCTTTTATGTATTATTTCATATAATATCTACAACAGAGGTAAAAAGATAACACAAGGAACATAATGACCTAACTGCCATTTTCTTCCCCTCCATTTCTTACACTTCAACTCTGAAGCAATTGATATTAATAAGCACATGTGTGTTGGTGAAGCCTATGGCTCTGTTGAGATCTGTAGCCAATTGCTAACTGTTTGTTACTATTCATTCTCTTCTTTCCACGTAATAGAGTGGAAAGTGACTGCATGTCTTCCCAGCTTAAGATTATTGTCTCCAGATATCTGACAGTTAAGGATGACCACATCACTAAGTTTTGGTTAAAGGGGCGTAAAAACAATGCCATGTATCCTTCTGAGCTTTGAACTAAAAATGACTGGGTATAGGCTCCCCTTTCTACTGTTTGGTAGATGGCAATCATTGAAGCATCTTTCCCGAGTTGTATGTATTAATAGAAGTCTAAACCATAAGTTCAGCCTGGCAGGGATGATTACAAGGTAAGCAGCCTTGGCCTGCTTACCTCTAGACTGTTACATGAACAAGGAATAATACTTGAAGAGAATTTTGCCTCTGAGCAAGCCCTGTTTGAGCACAGAGATAGCAATCAGCCCTTCCAATCAAAGCACCTATAAGCAAAAAGCATAGCCAAATGGACATTTTAAAAATCACTTCTTGATAGATAAGCTAGGCTCAATAACCTTCTATTCAGAGCCATTTGGTAGCACTTGGGTTGGAAAACTGCATCCCAGGTGTAGCAGAAGCTCTTGGTGTGCCAATTGCATCCATTCTGCTAGACTTTTATGAAAACGTGGTGCATTACGTGGTGCATACTTTTTCTTTTTTTGCTAATTGCTACACGTATTTTTGTGTTTCTTCCATTGTATTTAAAATATCCTAAAATTAATTTAAAAGACTTGATGAAATAAGCAGTGAAAAGGGTGGTTAAGTAAAGGCTTTAATTTCAGAACTTTCAGTTCCAAGAAGAGACAGAAATCCAGCTGAAATCAGTTTAAGAAAAATAGGATATATATGATTGACATACCTGGGAGGTTTAAGGGAGTGGACATAGGTGCTGGCTAATAAAATGTCATCAGAACATTTTCTGTCTTGCTCTCCTTTCTCAAGAGACTCTCCATGAAGTAAGGAGGCTGGCTCTCAGCAGCTCTGAGCCTAGAGTCTGTACAGCTGTGTAGAGAATTGCAATTTTCTCCCTCCTATGAATTGTATTGGGGCTTTTGGGTCATGAATTTGCCTTTGTGGTGATGGAGATAGAGCACTTTTCTAGATAGTCCTGTCATATTCATATGGGGTAAAGAAAACCATTTCCCCAAAGCAAGGATGTATTGCAGGGGAAAATAAATGTAACAGAGGTACATTGCACAGACTGGAATGCTGGTGATGGGCTTAGAAATAGTACCCCAAAATGAAGGCCTCAGAGCAAAGTTTTTCTCTGACCTTCTCCAGTACTCTGGCTTCTCAGTTGCATTCTTTTCTGAGGCTAGCCATAGAAACTAGAATCCCTCTTCCCCAAGGTGGGTTGTGAAATCCAGAACACTTTTTTCCAAAAGCCAGCCATAAAACCTAAAATTATTCCTTATAAAAACTGGCCATAAAGAAATTATCTGACCTACCTTGTTTGACTATAGGTCATAATATCCCCATTCCAGAGAGGGCCCTGCCACCTATCCAAAAGGAATGAATACATGCTCAGAAAGGCCAAGAAGAATCTAGACAGACAGCCTTACTCAGTTTCCCCATTCAGTCTATTAACATTAGATCATCCCTTTTTGTTCAATCATATTTCTACACAGCTGCCCATACTTTTTTAAACCTAAGCATAAAAATAGACAATTTCCTCGATATCTTTGAGTGTCCATTCTGAAGACTCCCATGTACACATATTAAAAAAAATTGTATGTCTTTTTCTCCAGTTGATCAATCTACCTTATTTTTCAGCAAACCTTTAGGGGGTGAAGAACACTTGGTCCCTACACTAGAATGGAGGAGATGAAAACTATTAATAGATAAAAGTTTATACTTAATGGAGAAAATCATGAAAGTGATAAGAAAATCTCATACACTATGAAGAAAGTTGAAAGGAAAAAATGTGTACTATTTGGGATAGGTTATTTTGTCTTTGCTTACATAAGACTTATTAAGTAATTAATGACTTCAATGTTTGTTCCCTCTGAAACTCATGTTGAAACTTAATCCTCAATGCAATAGTATTAAGAGTTAGTGTCTTTAAGAGGGGATTGGAGGTCAGGCACAATGGCTTACACCTATAATCCTAGCACTTTGAGAGGCTGAAGTGGGAGGATCACTTGAGGCCAGAAGTTTGAGAACAGCCTGAGCAAGAATGAGACCCTGTCTCTACAAAAAAAGAGAAAAATTAGCTGGGCATGTGGCATGCACCTGTGGTCCCAGCTACTCAGGAGGCTGAAGCAGGAGGATGGCTTGAGCCCAGGAGTTTGAGGTTGCAGTGAGCTATGACGACACCACTGTACTCTAGCCCAGGTGACAGAGTAAGACTCTGTCTCAAAAAAAAAAAAAAAGGTGATTGGGTCATGAATGGATTAATCCATTCATGGATTAATGGATTAATGGGTTAATAGATTAATGTATTACCATGGAAGTGGGTCTGTTAGAGAGCCAATTTGGCTATCTCTTGTGTGCCCCTCTTACCCTTTGATGCTTCCCACCATGCTATGATACAGCATGAGGGCCTCACCAGAAGTGGACCACCAAATGCAGCCCCTAAACCTTGGACTGTCCAGCCTCCAAAACTGTAGGAAATAAATTTCTTTTCTTTGTGAATTACCCAGTTTCGTGTATTCTGTTATAGCAACAGAAAATGACTAAGAGAGTCATTAAAATCCATTCTGTCATCTTTTTTCTTAATCATTATAAATAATTTCTATATCAAAATGGATTCTAAATCATATTTAGAAATGTTTTGCTATAGCTTTTAACACATACTTTAGTATGAAAAACCCTCACAGATATTCCTGCTAAGCCATCCATCCAATAAACAGAGCTTAGGCTGCACATACCATTTAATATTTTTCTCTGGTTCATTTGGTAGATTGACACAACAGGGAAAGAGAAATTCGCAAATCTCTTTTCCACCTTATAGTCTGGCCTTGCATCAGTAATTTTTGTAAAAAATGGATTTTCAAGAAGTGATCATATTTTAAAGCCTTTGTAACATGATAAAAAAGAAAATTGGCAATCACACAGTTCATCCTTTTAGTAAATAAATCATTTAGGAAGACCAGAAATATAATAGGGAAAGAAGAAAATTATAATATGCATAAGACAAAAGGAGGAATGGTAATTTGAGGGGTAATTAAAATTTTGATTTCATGTACAGTTCTCTAACTTTTGAAGAATGAAAGATATATTTTAGACTAAAGGGGAGAAAGAAACTTGTTAGATACTTGAAATAAAAAAAATATGTATCAATCAATGGTACCAACAGTAATAGTAGTAATAAAATAGAAAATTATCCTCATTATTTCAGACATGGGAAAATGATTTCTTTCTTTTTTTTTTTTTTTTTAGAATTAGACATGCAGGAGATTTATTGGTGGAAACAACTGTGAAGGATAGAGAGGGAGGAGAAGGCAGAAAGAGCCTTCAGACTGTGATGTGGTCTGACACCTGGAAGGAGAGAAGATAGGAAGGCACATTGGGAGAGAGAGCCTCAGACTGTAGCACAACTCTGAGATGGTCTTGGCTAAGCCGACGGGAACCTCAGAGCAAATTTTGTCCTTTAAAGCAGTCTGGTGTTGGGAAGGAATGGTCCAGCAAAAATTACTGTCAGTCCTGGGAGTGTGTGACCTTGACATCAAAGCTATGGCAAATCCTGAAGTGCAGCTTCGGAGCTTGTCCACCAACTACACTTCTTGCAGCAGTTTCTCCTAAAGGGAGAACCTTGGCTGCCACATGCAGGTAAAGGGAGAAATTGTCTCCATATCTTAGATCCTTCCCTGTGGTATTTGCACAGACATGGAAAAATAATTTCTGAATGAAGATAGAAAATTCATTACATAGATCTAACATAGAAATATGTGTATTTCTTAATATGTATTTCTTATTTCTTATGTTAAAGGAATAAAGTTTTGTGTGTAAAAACTGTTTATTTAAGTCTTTAATGGTTCTTCAGAATTCTTTAATTTCTTGTTAAAAGGAAATATCTTCCTTGAATTAGTCATACTAGGCTAAAACTTATTATAAACAACACCAAAATCTCAGTAGCTTAATGTATTAAACATTTATTTCTCACATACAAAGTCCAAAACAGATGTTTTGGGTCAGTGGTTCTCCTGGTGGCTCACCTCTCAGGAGGACCTCAAGGACACAGGCTCTTTTCATCTAGTGTCTCCTACATAGAAGGGATGGAGATCTGACCCCACATGAGTGCACATTTGTTCTGGATGAGAAGTTCATTTGCCTGCCAGCAATGCTTTGGCCAGTACCATAATTCATGGACTTCTAGAACTTAAATTCACCATCTCGAAGTCCCACACAATACTATTTTATAGCAAAAGAAATGTGGCAGAATGACATTTACTGTCTTTCCACTCATGTCATTGACTTGGATACTCTGCTACAGCATACAGTATATATTTTGAATACATATGGTGTTATTTCTTCTAAAGCCAGAATGCGTGGTTCTGAGAACTGAGAGAAGAAATAGAAGAGGCCCCTCTTACTATTACCCCTAATTGTATATTTACAAAAGTTTGGTTCTCATCCCTGAAACTTTGGATTCTACTGATTTAGTGACCTCAGTTCCCAAGAAACTAAGAAATGTTCCCACTAGGAGATACAATCACTGCTCCATCGAATTAGTAGTTGAGACTACCACCTAGTCATTTTGAGTTTTTCATGAATTTACTGTCAAAGAAGAGGCTAATTTATCGGCTGAAGTGATTAATCCTGATTATCAGGGAGAAATTAAGTTGCTGTTATGCTATGGGTACAGAGAAGACTATATCTGGAATCCAGTGGATTCTCTGGGTTATCTTTTAACATGTACATATTTAACAAAAAAAATTAAGGAAAAACAACAAAAATACAATAATGATAGAATGACTGAGTCATTAGAACCTTCAGGAATAAAGATTTGAGTTACTCTACGAGATTAATAACTATGACCAACAGAGACACTGGCTGAGGTCAAAGGAACATGCAATGAATAATGGGAGAAATTATAATCATCAAATTTCTTCTGACTAGTAACAGAAACAAGGACTCTAGCAACCTTGCACATAGTATTTTTCCTCTTTCTTCTCTATGTCCTTATTATTTTAAACAAGAATTGGTGGCGATGATTAGTGTTTTTACTTTGTTGCTCAGTTATAGAGTATCCAGGGTGAAGTTATGACTGAACCAGTAGAGGAGCTAACCCAACTAATAGATCAATAAAGTCATGTTGACATTCTTATCCATGTCTCCTTTTTATGGGCACAAAGAATATTTTTTGTCAAAATAAATGGTGGACTTTAGTACTTTTAAAGTTATGACAGGGAGATTACTCAGTTTTAAAATAACTTTTCCAACTTTACCTGTTTATATTTTATGAACATTTTGAGCATTTGAGATTTTTGTTATAGAAGTTTAAAAACATGAAAAGGGATGTGCACAGAGACTGAGATAACAAAGGTAAGGAGTCTGCTGGTTATTCGCCCATTGACTTGTTCCAAATTCTATAGTATCTTCTGTAGTGCTAGCTGAACACCTGTATGACAGGTGTACATTCCTGAGACATCTGTTAGTTTCTGCTAACAGGTTTTTGGAAGGTGGAAAAGGAGCAAAGGGACTTCTTTTTTTTCTGTCAGCATGGTTTGAGCAGCAGCAGTTATATACCAAAATTGTCTTTTGTCACTCTCAGAACTGGTCTTGTATTCTCTGAGAGGGGTCGGCTGCAGCCAACTGTGCCCCCTATTAACTGGTCACAGTACTGTCTCCTGGGGATCCTCCTCTGAGCTCCTGAGAAATGAGAAGTATTAATAGCTGGGAGATACCTTATAATAAAGAGTCTGACTTCATTTTTTGATGTTTGACTTCTGACTTCTTTTCAGTCTCACTTTCTCTTTCCCATTTGTCCCCACATCTGGGTATGCTGATAAGAAAGTTCAAGTGGGCCTCCTCATTTGGCACCAGTGGAAAATTGAAACCTCGCAAATTGCCAACCCATGCATAGAAACTTTTCCCAGTCCTACTCTCTAGCCACCGTTATGACTCAACTCACTCCCTCTGCCTCACTCCAGTCAGCATGGACCTGCTTGTGCCTGTTATTTTTGCCCCAAGAGTCCCAGTGTGCTTTCTCTCAAATTCATCTGGTATGTGGAATATTATCAGCCTCTATACCCTACCAGTACCAGGGAGGGAGTTTATCCCACCTTTATGAATGACCATAAACTACAGCCCTATCTCAGAGAACTGACCAAATTACATATGATTATTCTCTAAGTTCCTAGGTTTTAGTAAGCCACCTCTTTCCTTTTGCTTCTCTAATGTATTTGTTATTATTGCTGCATAAAAAATTACCCAAAAATTAGTGCCTTAAAGCAAACGTTTATTATTTCAGGTTCTCAGGGATGGGAATGTAAACACAATTTAGTTGGGTGCTTCTGTCTCAAAAATCTTTTATGCGGCTGCATTCAAATTGTTGGCAGGGGCTGCAGTCTCATCTGAAGGCTTATTGGCAGAAGGAGAAATCAACTTCCAAGCTCTCTCACAAGGTTATTGGCAGGCTTCAGTTCCTTGCCACGTGAGCCTCTCTCTCCACTGGACTGCTTCGTAACATGTTGGCTGGCTTTCCTTAGGGGGTAATCCAACAGACAGTAAAAGAGAACAGGCCAAGACAGAAGCCACTGTCTTTTATATCCTAACATTCAAAGTGACATCTCAGCATGTATGCTTAATTCTATTCATCAGAAGCTTCATTAGGTCCAGCTCATACTTCAGGGAAGGGTATGGCATAGGGCATGAATACCAGGGGGTGGGTTTTGGAGATCATTTTATGAGCTCTCTATTACACCCAGCCTAGGGATAGTAGCTGTTTCATGTTATTATCTCTGAGTTACTAAGGTAACTTTCTGCTTCTTTTTCTTCATAGACTACACCTCTGTGTAATCAATGTCCCAGTATTAAATTCTCTCTCTTTGAATAAAAAGCATGGCGTAATTTTCCCCACTTAATGCTAACAGACATAATACTTAGGGTCCTCTGCTGGAGTTTCTCTAACCATTAAGCTCACAAATAAAGCAAGCATGGCATAATTTTGTCCACATTCCATTGGTGAGAACTCAGTCACATGACTAACATAACTGCAAAGGAGGCTCAGAAATGTATGGTGTACACAGATACTAGTGAGATTAACAGTTTCTGCCACACTGATTAATTTTCAAGAAGTCATACACACATTGTCAACACCTCCTGGATACCACTTTCTCAGCTAAATAACTTTCTTTACACAAATAAATTTTTGCAAAAACTCAAAACACTCTGCAAGCATAGTGATTCTAACTTATTTGGTTTTTTTCCCATTGGATTTCTCACAATGAGGTCATTCATTTCCCAAAAATGCATTGGAAGTAGTAGGAGCTTTATGTATCAATAATTTAAGTCTGTGATTCAAAGGTAATTCAATATAAGAATAATTTTTTTCAGTTATTATAAAATTAAAACATTGACATTTGCTACTGTATAGTTTTTTCAGCAAGAAAAATAGTAAATTGTAGAAACTTTAAACAATTTATAAGCATAAAATACACTGTAATTCATGCATACATTTCTCTATTTTTTTGAAACGTTAAAATCATTAGAGGGTAATGAAAATGAATCTTATCTGTGTGTGAGAGATTATCTGCTATTTTTAAATGCTATGTAACTTTATAGTCAAAACAGATGTAGACAGAATCCATAGTTTAGTTACCAAGCAGGAATTTCTAATGGTGGACTTTAGTACTTTTAAAGTTATGACAGGGAGATACTCAATTTTAAAATAACTTTTCTAACTTTACTTATTTTATGAACATTTTGAGCACACCATGTATAAAGATATAATTTTGTGGCATTAACAACCAAAACAGTGGGGCCAAAACTGTAAAGGTACAGAGTTTTTATGTTATTGAAGTTAAGCTGGTATAAATTGAAATGAGATAATCATAACTACAAAATGTTAAATGTAATCTGCATTATAACTACAAAGAAAATAGCTATAGAATATGCTAAAAAAATGAGAAGGAAACTTAAATGTTTCACAGTAAATAATCAACTAAACAAGAACCAAAGACAGTATTGCAGAAAATGAAAGACAGAAAAATTATAAAGCATATAGAAAACAAATAGCAAAATGACAGAAGTTAAGTTCCTCCTTATGAATAATTACTTTAAATATAAATGGATCAAACTCTCCAACCAAAAGACAGAGATTGTCAGAATGAATAGAAAACTTGATCCGACAATAGCCATGCACCACTTAACAAGAGGATATGTTCTGAGAAAGACGTCATTAGGTGATTTCATCACTTTGAGAACATCATAGAGTGTACTTACACAAACCTAGATGGCATAGCATACTATACACCTAAGGTATATGGTATAGCTTATTGCTCCTAGGCTGCAAAACTATACTGCAGATGACTATACTGAATACTGCAGGCAAGAAGATATTCCATGGAAATAGCAACCAAAAGAGAGAGGGAGTAGCTATATTAATATCAGACAAAATAGACTTTAAATCAGAAAAGTTTATGAAACAAAGATGGACAATATATATTAATTAAATTTCAATACAAGATATAAAAATGATAAACATTTACATACCCAAATAAGACCTTCAAATAAAAGCAGCAAAAACTGACAGAATTGAAGGTAGAAATAGTTCCACAACTGCATTTGGAGACTTCAATACCCACTCTCAATAATGGATGTACAATTAGATGGAATAAGGTAACAGAGGACTTGAAAAATACCTTAAACCAAATAGATCTAACAGACATACATAGTATACTTCACCCAACAACAGAATATATATTCTCCTCAAGTGTGCAGGGGACATTTGCCAAGGTAGATGGTATGTTAAGCCACAAATTAGGTTTCAGTAGATTTAAAAAGACAAATATTGTACAAAGTATCTTCTCTAAACACAATGGGATGAAGTTAGAAATCATAACAGAAGGAAAATAGGAAAATTCACAAATCTTTGGAAATTAAACACTTTTTTTGTATTTTGTATTGCTTTATTTACTTTAAGTATCTGTTCCCAATTCTTTTTTTTTTTTTTTTAACATATTAAGAGATTTATTGCAAGGAACTGGCTTATGTGATTGTGGGGGCTGGCTGGGCAAGTCTGAAATCCACACAGCAGGCTGTCAGGAGGGATAGGCTGGAACTCTTGCTCACAGGCTGAAGCTGCTGTCCATAGCTGGAATTTCCTCTTCTTCAGGGAAGCCTCATCTCTTAAACACATTCTTAAACAACCGATTGATCAAAGTAGAAATCACAAAAGAAATTAGAAAAACTTATAGATAAAAGAAAACAAAAACACAACATACCAAAACTCATGGCACATAGAGAAAGCAGTACTAAGGGAGAAATTTATAACTATAAATGCTTATATTTAAAACCAAGAATGATCTCAAATTAACAACTTTACAACTTGAGAAACTAAAAAAAGAAGAACTAAATGCAAAACTAGCAGAAGGAAGGAAACAACAGATTAGAACACAGATCAATAAAATAGAAAATGGAAAAACAACAGGGAAAATTAATGGAACAAAAATTGGTTCTTGAAGAGATCAACAAAATCAATAAACTTCAGCAAGATAGGCAAAGGAAAAAAGGAGAGGACTCAAATTACTAAAATTGGAAATGAAAGTGAGGATATTACTATTGACTCTACAGAAATAAAAAGGAATATAAGGAATTACTATAAGCAATTTTACATGAACAAATTTGAGAACCTAGATGATACAGAAAAGTTCTTAGAAACACAAAACCTATATAGACTAAATCATGAAGAAATAGAAAATCTGAATAGACCTGTAACTACCAAGAAGACTGAATCAGTGTAAGAAATGTAAGTAAAGAAACTGAAGTGTGTTTTTCCTACTTTTATGCACTTAATACAACATAAAATACTTTACCTCTGGTCACCAAAATGTATGGGGATTTCTCCCAGCACACCATATAAACAATTCTGCAGAAACACAAGCTGGGTGTTCTGATAATTCAATTCTATTGTGCAAATATCTACCTGGTGATAGTGTCAGATCCCACAGATTGAGGACTCTGTCCCACAGGACTACCTCCCACTTCAGATGCAAGTCAGTTGTGAGCAGAGGTTATGACCTGTACTTCTAATTAATCAGCTATAAATTGGGGTTTCCACAACTCCTGGCTTTGAATAATTTGCTAGAATGGCCCACAGAACTCAAAGAAACACTTACTTATGTTTACCTATTTATTATTGAAAAAAATTATAAAGAATACAGATGAACAGCCACATGGAAAAGATACATAGGGTAAGATATGTGGAAAAGGGCACAGAATTTCCATGCAACCCTCCAGGAATCTCTGCATGGTCAGCTATTCAGAAGCTCTCTAAATCGTTTTCTTTTGGGGTTTCATGAAGGCTTCATTTTGTAGGCACAATTGATTACATCATTTGCCATTGGTGATCAAATTAATCTTTAACTTCTCTCCTCTGTTGAGGTGGGGAGTGTGTGGCTTGAAGTCCTGACCATCTAATTATGCCTTGGTCTTTCCTGAGACCAGTCCCTATCCTGAAGCTGTTAGGGCCCCAAGCCACCAGTCATCTCATTAGCATACAAAAGACATTCTTATCAATCCAGAGATTTCAAGTGTTTTAGGACATTCTTATCAATCCAGAGATTCCAAGTGTTTTAGGACATTCTTATCAATCCAGAGATTCCAAGGGTTTTAGGAGCTGTATGTCAGAAAAGGAGTATGAAAACGAAATACATATTTCACAATGTCACTATCAGTAATCAAAAATCTCCTAACAAAGAAAAGCCTTGGACCTGATGGCTTTACTGTTTTTTTCTACCAAATATTTAAAGAAGAACTAATACCAATTCTTCTCAAACCTTTCTACAAAATTGAAGATGTGGGAACACTTCCTAACTCATTCTATGAGGCCAGTATTACCCTGATGCCAAAGTCAGAGAAAGACACTACAAAAAAGAAAATTACAGACCATTATCCTTTATAAATATTCATGAAAGTATTCTCAACAAAATATTAGCAAATCAAATTCAGCAGCATATTAAAAGGATTATACATCTTGACCAAATGGGATTTATTTCTGGGATGTATGTTTGAACATGCAAAAATTAATCAGTGTAATATACCACATTAACAGATGAATGGGGAAAAAAATCACATGATCACTTTAATTGGTGTAGAAAAAGCATTTAACAAATTCAACACCCTTTCATGATAAAAATACTCAACAGACTAAGGAAAAAAGGAAACTACCTCAACATAATAAAAGACATACAAAAAACCTACAGTGAATATCATGCTCAATGGTGAAAGACTGAAAGCCTTTCCTCTAAGGTCAGGAACAAGGCAAAGATGCCTACTTTGCTACTTCTACTGAACATAGCACTTAAAGGTCTATGCAAGAAAACCCTAAAGATTCCACACACGCACACAAAATCCTTAATTAATAAACGAATTCCAAAAATTCATAATTTTCTGTTAGAATTAATAAATTAATTCAGAAAAATAGCAGGATACAAAGACAACACACAAAAATCAGTTGCATTTCTATACATGACAATGAAAAGTCTGAAAAAGAAATTATAAAAACAATTCTATTTATAATAGCATGAAAAAGAATAAAATACTTAGGAATTAACTTAATCAAGGAAATGAAAGACCTATATAATGGAAACTATAAAACATTGCTGAAAGAAATACAAGAAGACATAAATAAAGAGAAACACATCCTATGTTCATGGATTGGAAGACTTAATACTATTAAGATGTCAATACTACCCAAAGCAATTTATAGATTTAATAAAATCCCTATCAAACTCCCAATGATGTTTTTTGCAGAAATAGAAAAACCTTTCTTGAAATTTGGAATCCCACAGGACTCTGAATAGCTAAAATAATCTTGAAAAGGAAGAACAAATCTGGAGCACTCACATTTCCTGATTTTGAAACTTTCTGCAAAGCTACAGTATTCAAAACAGTGTGGTACTGCCATAAAGACAAACATATAGACCAATGGAATGGAATAGAGAGGCCAGAAATATTAGGCCTAGCATATTAGGTCAAATGATTTTGACAAGGATCTTGAGGATATTCAATGAAGAAAGGATCATCTTTTCAACTAAAGGTACTGAGGAAACTGAAAATCCATATACAGAAGAATGAAGTTGGACTCTTACCTATTACCATATACAAAAACTAACTCAAAGTGGATCAAAGACCTAAATGCAAGATCTACAACTATAAAACCCTTAGAAGAAAACATAGAACAAAGGCTTCATGATATAGGATTTGGGAATGATTTCTTGCGTATGACACCAAAGGCACAGGCAAGAAAAAAAAATAGACAAACTGGACTTTATGAAAATTAAAATGTCTTAGGCAGACAGGATGTGGAGGCTCACACCTGTAATCCCAGCACCCCGTGAGGCTGAGGCAGGAAGATTGCTTGAGGCTGGGAGTTTGAGACAAACCTGAGCGAGAACGAGACTGTATCTCTACCAAAAATGGAAAAACAAGCCAGGCCTGGTGGCACATGCCTATAGTCCCAGCTACACAGGATGCTGAGGCAGGAGAATTGCTTGAGCCCAGGACTTTAAGGTTGCAGTGAATTATGATCATGCCACTGTAGTCTAGGCAAAAAAAACAATCAATCAATCTATCTATCTATCTATTCATCTATCTTATGCATCAAATTCAACAGAGGAAGGGAGCATATATTTAGGGCAACTTGAATCTATGCTCCCAGGTTAAAATAATAATAATAATTTTTTAAACAGAGTAAAAAGATAACTCATAGAATGGGAGAAAATATTTCCAAATTATATACATGATAAGGGATTGATATCAAGTATATAAATATAACTCCTTAAACTCAACCCAATTCACATATGGGCAAAGGACTTGAATAGACATTTCTCCAAAGGAGATAAACAAATGGCTAATAAACACACGTAAAGAGGCTCAACAATACTAATCATTAGGGAAATACAAATTAAAACTATAATTTGATATCACCTCACACCTGTGGGGACTCAGAACTCAATACCCCAAAGTATGGTACCTTGGCATGCTGAGTGCTTTGAAGTGAAGGACATTGGAGAGTCCTCAGAAGTAAGGACTTTCTGACCTTCTTCTGTCCTTTTGTCTCTTGCCCCTCTTACTCTTCCAAAGTGAGTCATAGAAATCAGAATTCCACTTTTGCTAGGTCACTGAAACTAGAACTCCTCTCCCCCAAAGCAAGCCATAAAGCCTAGAAAGCTCACTCTCGCCCCTCTTCCTTATCCCTTGGAGACTCTCACTCTAAAGGCGTCCTGCCCCATACTTAGGAGGAAGGAATGCTACACAGAGTACCCAAGAAGAATTTGAAGATAGGTTTTGCTGCATTTCTCCCCTCAGTCTACCAACATTAAATCATACCATTTTTGTCCTATCACATTTCTACATGGCTGTCCCTTCTTCATCTAACCGAAGCATAAAAATAGACAGTTTTACCTAGGTATTTGGGTCTACCGTTTTGAAGCCTCCTGTATCCCATAGAACTTTGATTAAATAAATTTGTCATGCTTTTCTCTTGTTAACCTTCTTTTGTTATAGGAGTGACCCTTATGATGACTGCGGAAATGTGTCACATCTGTCTAACCCTACACGCCCATTAGGATAGCTAAGATCAGAAAAACAGAAAATAGCAAGTGTTGGGCAGGATGTGCAGTAACTGGAACCCTTTGCACTGTTGGTAGGAACGTAAAATGGCGTAGTCATAGTGGAAAACATTGTGTCAGTTCTTGAAAAAATTTCAAATAGAATTGCCATGTGATCTAGCAATTTCAATTCTGAGTATATACCCCAAAGAACTGAAAGCAGAGTCTCAAAAAGACATTTGTACCATGATGTTCATAGCAGCATTACTCACAATAGCTAAAACATAGAAACAATCAAAGTGTCCATTGAAGGATGAATGGATAAGCAAAATGTGGTATATATTATTACATATGATAGAATATTATTTGGCCTTAAAAAGAAAGAAAATTCTGACGTAAGTTACAACGTGGATGAACCTTGAGGACATTATGCTATTATTAAATAAGCCAGTCACCAAAAGGTAAATACTATATGATTACATGAGGTACTTAGAGTAAGTCAAATAACTAGAATGGTGGTTGCCAGGGGCTGAGGGCAACGGAAAATGGGGAATTAATTGTTTAATGGGTACAGAGTTTTAGTTTTATGAGATGAAAAGAGTTCTGGAGATGGATGGTAGTGATGTTATGTACAACAATTATGAATGTAATTAACACTACAGAACTGTATACTTAAAAATTGTTAAGATGATAAATTTTACATTTGTATTTTACCACAATAAAAAAATTGAAAAAAAAGCTTTGGAAAAAAATTTACAATACAATTCTTTTTTAATACAATTTATAAATTTAAATTATCTAAAAATTTCTAGTTGTTTCTAAAAATTAAAATAATAAAATGATCATTTAAAACTTACCTCAAATGTCTAAAAAGGTCAGAGTGCTGTAGATTTAATAGTTTCAAGTAGACCTCTTCTAATATATGTACAATAGTTTCCATAAGCACATACATGTGTTGATAGAGAACAAGAATCTGCATTTTTGAAGATTGTCCTCATTTATCAAGCTGGATTATCTAGCAATCTTGGAACACAATGTTGTCAACTAAAGCTCAGATTTGGCTTGGCAACCACACTTCAGCTTTGATACAGTCTTTAGTAGCATTCCTGAAATTAGTTTTCAAAACTAAATTTGCTGAGGCTATTTGGCTGTTTAATTCATGCTTCTCTTTATGTAATGATTTAGCAATAGGTAATGTTGTAACAGAGTGTTTGGAATGTGGCAGGAAATCCTCACTATACTGAGGTTTTAAGTTGGAGAGAACAATATGATCTTTTGAAATCAAAACAATTAATCTTTTCTAATATAATAGTCTGTGAAATGTTAAGTGAAAATCACATTAGCACACTAAGGTTAAATTCAATTCTGTAAAAGATACTTGCAATGTTGTCAAATTCATATGATAAGCTGATCAGAATATGCTTTAAATTATTAACATTAATTAATGATGTATTTAAGAGCTTTAAAAACAAACAGTAGTCAAAATCCGCTTTTGGATAAATTCACACGTTCAAAACGCAAGAGTCAAGGTTCAATTTACAGCATGCCAAAACCCAACTAAAAAAATACACTCAAGGGGATTCAGGTGATTGAGGTATTTAAATGAGTACACAGATTAGGTGGTGAGTTTTTGTTTTCACTTAAAACGAATGGAATTTTCTTCTCAGGCCAAAGTGTTTCAGGCAAGGCAAGCTTTTTATCTGATCTAACCAGATTTTCTAAATTCCTAGCTTTAGTTTGTGTCACCTATTTGTTTAAAGCAAGTCACCAGCATTCATTTTACAGCCAAAAGTTCAAAGGTTCCCCTCAGAAAAGTTTCTTAATCTCTTTCTCTATTTTCTGGGCCTTGGTTTTGTTTTTCTTGCTCCTTTTAGGTTAAGGGCTTCCCAGCATTTAAGATTTTATCTTTTTTTATTCTTCACATTAATAAAGGTTTAATGATAATCTGTTTCAGCCTGAAGGCTCTGCAAAATTGAAACAACGGGAATGGGATTCTTATCTCATGTGTATGTTTTTTTTTGTTTTTTGCTTCTGCAAAAATTGTACCCTCAGAAATGTTGCGTCTGCAAAAGTAACCCTTCAGAAGGGGTAGAAAGAAGCACCTCCATGTGTTTTAACTCTGCAGGTGACCTCCTAGGGTAAGGCAAATGGTTAGAAGAACCTGATAGAGGTTTTTAATTTTTTTCCTCTCTTTTATTTGAAGGGCTGGGTGGTGGATGTAGGCACACATTTTTCTTTATCTAACAGGGAAAACTTCTCTAGTCTTTGGTTGTTGCAGTAATTAGGCAATAGAACTGTTTCTGATTTCTGTTCTATTCCCTTTCACTCCAGTATTATTACTGTTACCTTGTTTGTCAAAAAAATCTTCTGATTTTGCATCTGCCAACTTACTCTCATTTTCATTAAAACTTCCATCTAAAAACCTTTCTTTCAAAAAGTTTTACTCTCTTAGAGAGGCCAGCTAAAATTCCTTCCATTCTTTCATATTAATTAAAACCACCTTTCCTCTAGACAGTTTCACTGTAAAAATAATATAATAAAAGCAGAAACAAAGGAGAGGGAAAACGAAAGTGGGAAAAATGGTTACTTGTTTTGGAATCTTTAAGTGTAAGCTGGTGGTGGGTGGATACTCACATTAAGTAACCAGCTTGGCTTTTATTTTCAAATTCACTCCTCAAATCTTTATTCAGACTCCTTTCCTCTAAAATGGAAGTAGTACAGAAGGGAACATCACATAGTTATTAAAACTAACCAGAATGCATCCATCTGGCGTGCCTTTCAGGAAAGCAGCCCACTAATATTTGCTATGGGTTTGATGACTCAACCTCTCAAGATGAAGCACAAGGATGAATTTACTCATTTTGCAGAACTGCCAAATCTCATTCATTGGAGCGAAGGCTCCTCATTTGGGTCTCATTTTTAGACAGTTGTTTGTTTATGTATTTAAAAAATCTCCCTCAGCGGATGGATTTTGTCATGAATTTCTAAACAGCAAGTAAACATATTCCTCCACTCCCTCCCCCATAATCCACTACAGCTTTTTAGCCACTGAGCCTAGTTTTATTTCTCCTTCCTTCTTTCTTCCTCCCTTCCCATTGAGTCTACTTCTATCCTTCCATCTTTCCTTATTTTTATTCCTTCCTTCCCCCCTCTCTTTTCAATTCAGCCACATCTTTAGCTTCATTTGTTCCTTGGAGGCTCCAGTTTCATTTCTTCCATTGCACTTGTCTAATTTACTCCACTTAAAATGTCCTTTTTACCCCTTCTTTTCGAAACTGTTCATCTAAGTTTCTATCCGCCCCCTCCCTTTATTTTAAGATAATAATATCGTTTACTGAATGCTGAGTGCAGGCACGATGCCAAGCACCCACCCTCTCTGTACTCTCTCTTGAGGGAGGTACTTTTGTTATCCTGTACCTTGGATGAGAAACAAAGGCACAGAATTCAAGTAACGTGCTATACCCGGCAATTTGGCTCTGGAAGCAATGCACTTTAAAATAAAAAAGCTCTTTAAGAAGTTTTATTAGCTGCAAAGACCATTTGTAAAATACATGCAAATCATAAATGAAACTCATATCTTTTGATGGGGCACCATGGGGCAAGTTACCAGTTTTGCCTACTTTAAAAAAAAAAATTCTTTTCCTACTTTTGAGCCTCCTGTCATTTAACACAGCTTTTCGAGGCCGCTCTTCCCATTTGGCTCGGCAAACGTGTCTTTTATTATGACTCAGCCCAGCCCGCTCCTTGCCAAGCGGCTGACGCTCGCGGCGGAGGCGCCGGGGCCGCCGCTCGGGGGCGACGGCTCGCGCCCGCTCCTCCCGCTTTACGGCTGCTGAAAACCCGGCCCGGCCCGGCAGCCGTACCGCAGACGAGCCCGCGCCCGCGCCGCTCAGGTAATCCGAGTCCTTCTCTTTTCAAAGTTTTGCCAAAAGCAGCTCTGAGGCGGCGCGTCCTCGGCCGAGCCGTCTGGGGTTCCTCGCCCCTCCTCCCGCCTAGGCTGGCGCGGCTGCCGTGTTGGCCGCGCCCCTGCGCGGATCCCTGGTCGCCTGCCCGGCTTGAAGTACCGGGGCCGGGGGCGCCGGTCGGCGGCGGGGCGAGCCCGCGGAGTGGCGCGCGGGGCACCTGGCTGAGGCAAACCCGGGGCCCGTACTGGTCAAAGGAGCTACCCCGGTTTCGAGGCCCCCGCCCACTTTTCAAAGCCGGCTGTCTTAAGAAGTGAGCCTCGCAGCTCCCGATTCCCGGCGCTGACACGTTCACAAACGCACGCACTCCACGACGGCCGGGCTGCCGGTCCAGCGCCCTAGCGGGACGCAGGTAAACAAGCGGCCCAGAGGCCCGCTGTGGGGGTGGCTCGCCTCAGAGTGACGCCCCCGGGTGCAGAATGCGGCCCCAGAGGACGTGTAGGATGCCATTCTCAAGGAAGTTTATGAGAGGCCGTCGAAAGCAGCCTGTGATCGGAGCCTGCGCTCGTTTCTGCCCTAACGTCTGGCTTACTACCACATTTGCCCTCCAGTTTTGTTGTTCCATAGCTCGTCCTTCCTGTTTCCCCCCACATTTAAATATTTTTCTCTCCTTTTACCTTTTTATTGGGCATCTCATCTTTTAGTGTCTTGTGTTCTTTTGTCCCTTTCACTGTTAGGATAAGAACACGATAACGACGACACATACAGTATCCTTGACATTTCTCTTCTGTTGTCCTCAGTAGTTAGTCTTTGCTTACTAGGGTTTGCGTCCTGAGGAGTGGATTAGTCAACTGTGGATTAAGTTGCGGAACTGAATGCTCTGCTGCAGTTAGCCCTGCAGAACAGAGAACGTAGACTTGTTTGAAATGGCCTTAGAAACCTAGATGATGGTATTGCTTCTGTTTATACACTATATCTTGACAAAATAAACAATTATGTCATCGGTTTCTGTAGTATTCAATACAGTCCAATTCAGTAACAATTCTTTGAATGTCATCCACGGGCTAGATCCTGTGCTAACTGGAGAGAAATTCGGTTCGTGTCCTCCAGAGACTCCATGTCCAGGAGAAGGGACCATAGTAAGCACGGGGATAGTGGTACAAAGTGCTCTGGGAGAATGGGGCAGGAAAAGATGAAAGAAAGGGTTGGGTTTTAAACTGGGTGTTGGTATTTGAGTAGGATTTCCCCCATTTCTTTTTTTCTCCCCTCTAAGAATTCTTAATGGAAAGGGAAGTTCTTTCAACAATAGCTTCACTTTAAACTGTTCAGAGATTTTTCTCCTTTACAATAAATAGTAATCTCTGGTCTCAAGACTGGGTAATATACAAGTGACTCCTCTGATAAGGGTGATCTAATGCATTCCTGATCCCATCCAAAGAGTATTAAAGACTTTTATTATAGGACCAACATGAGTGAAATGATATAATTTATTAATTACATAAAGCATTATCATATTCACATAGAGACCTTAATATTTATTCATTCACTTAGTCAACAAATTGTTTATCAGTTGCTTACTGTGTGCCAAGCACTGTTCTTGGCATGCAATAAAGCAGAGAACAAATTTCTGTCTCCTTGGAAGATACATTCTAGTGGAGGGAGATTGGTAGTATATATATAATAAGAAAAATATAAGGAATACCATAATAAGTGGTATGAAGAAACATAAAGCAAGAAAGACTCTGTGTATTGTGTGTGTGTGTGTGTGTGTGTGTGTGTGTTTAGCAATTTAAAATAGGATTGTAACGAAAGTCCTCAAGAGACAGTGATGTTTCATTGTACTTGAAGCAGGTGAGGGAGTGAGCTCTAGGAGATTTGAGGCAAGGGCTTTCCCGGCACAGAGAAATAGCAAGAGCAGAGGCCCTGTGTATTGGTGTGTTCAGGCATCAGCAAAGAAACCTGTGTGGCTGGAGTGGAATGAAGGAGGAAGGAGAAGTAGGATATGTGGTCTTAGGGGCTAGATGATACCCAGGCTTACATCATAGGGGCTAGATAATACTATATGGTCTAGTAAGCTGTTGTAATGATAGCTTTTATATGAAGCCATATGGGAGGCTATTAGAGCATTTTGACCAGAGAAATGACATGATCTAACACATCCCTTTAATGCCATTACTCTGGCTACTGTGTTGAGAATAGACTGAAGGAAAGCAAGGACAGAAGCAGGGACACTAGTTAGGTTATTATAATGATCCATATGACAGACCATGGTGGCATAAAGCAGGATGGTAGCAGTAGACGTGGTGAATAGTTGATTCTGGATATATTTTGAAGTATAATCCATAGATTTGCTGATAGATTAGATATGTACTATGAGAGTAAAAGAATTTAAGGAGAACTTAATTGCCTAAGCACCTGAAAAGATAGGATTTCTGTGAACTGAGATGGGAAAGATAGCAGAGGAAGATAAATGGTTTGGGATTAAGAATTCGTATTTGGACATGTTAAGTGTTAGATAAATTTCATTATAGATATACAAATGGAGATATCAAGTAGGCAATTAGTTGGAAGACCAGGCTAATGATAAATGTTTAGGACTCTTCATCATATAGCTGGTTTTAAAAGCAAGGAGATCGAATGAATTCATCAGAAGTATGTGGGTTTAGAAAATTGAAGAGGACCAAGAACTGAGCTTTGGTACACTCCAGTGTTATGAGATGAGGAGGAACTAGCAAAGGAATGTGAAAAAGAGCTGTGTTAGAGGTAAAAGGAAAAGCAGGAGAGTATGGAATCCTGGTTTCAAGAAGTAGGGAGCTGGTCAGCTGTTTTAAAAATGAGGATTGAGAATTGATTTAGCAAAAGTTTTCGTGGGGTGGTAGAAGAGAAAGCTTGGTTGGAATGTGTTTGACAGAGTTGAATGACAGACATTGAAAAGGATAATGGTATATAGCCCTTCGATATTTTTATTGAAAAAGGAGGGAGAGAAATGGAACATTAGTTGTAGGATCACATGATGTAAAGAGAGTTTTAAAAATGTATAAAACAATGGTATGCTAATGAGAAAGAGGCAATGGAGATGGAAAAATTTTAAATTTATTTATTTATTTTTTAGAGACAGGGCCTCACTCCATCACCCAGGTTGGAGTGCAGTGGTGCAGTCATAGCTCACTGCAGACTTGACCTCCTGGGCTCAAATCATTCTCCTGCCTCAGCCTCCCAAGTATCTGAGACTATAGACATGTGCTGTCACACCTGGCTAATGTTTAAATTTTTTTGTAGAGGCAGTATCTCACTTTGTTGCCCAGGCTGTTCTCAAACTCCTGGCTTCAA
>NW_012139413.1:8263634-8265559 GCF_000956105.1 Propithecus coquereli
ACTACTATGTTCATGACATGATCTCTGCCTTCAAATTACTATTTGTTAGTACAGAAAGGAGAAGAGAATATATGTAAATATTTTGATACAATTGATAAATACCTTATGAAGAGTACTGAGTGCTTTGAAGTTATTGGGTTCTAAAAAAATTTTTATTATAGAAATTATCAGACACTCAAAAGTAGAGAAAATAGTATAATGAACTCTATTATACTCATTGCCCTTCAAAATCCATCAATTTTCTGCCGATCTTGTATGTTGTGGGAGGGTAGAGAAACGAGAAATTGTTTTTGTTGGTAGATCAGGACATGAAGACTTCACGAAGCTTCTTCTCTATGTAGAGGTGGACAGAACATTGAGTTGAATTGTAGAGTTCTTGGTTCTAGTTCTGTGTATGCCAGTAGCTTGTTAGGTAACTTTCTGTCACTTCATCTCTCTATTCTTCACTTTCATTCTCTGTAGAGTGTGATTGTTATTCTACATCAGGGGTCTGCAAAATACGGCCCTGAGGCCAATTCCAACCTGCCACCTGTTTTTGTAAAGAAAGTTTCATGGAAATACAACTGTATCTATCAGTTTATTGTCTATGTCTGCATTTGCCATAGACCACAGGACTGAGTAGTTGAAACAGAGACTATATGGTCTGGGAAGCCTCAAATATTTACTATCTGGCCCTTTACAAAATGTCTGCCAACTACTATTCTACAAGATCTCTGAGGTTCCTTTAGCTCCAATATGTTAATCTATATTAGATGATTAAAAATTAATAATAGTAGCTAATATTTTTTGAGCATTTGTTAAGAGCCAGCATTATTCTTTGGCTTTGTATGTAATCACTTATTTAATCTTCACCAAACTATCAGATAGTTTCTGTTATTTTTACAAATGAAAAAACTAAGACATTATGTGAATAACTTGCCCAAGGTTACAAAGTAACTTATGGAACCAAGCAGTCCTGTTTCAGCATCCATATCCTTAGTAATAAGGCTATATTATCTTTATATATATAGAAAAAAATATATAATGAAAAGAATTTTAGCCAATCAGAATGAACATTAATTCATAAATCAATGATTTGCATTTAAGTAAGGTCCTATATTGTAATGACAGATGTAAAGGCTTTGACACGCTGACTAATCCTAAATGATTCATTACAGTTGAATAAAGAATGAAATCCAAATATGCCTGTGTAGAAAATTTTAGTACACAATCATTTTCTCATGACGTCCTAGTGGATTTTTGAAAACAGAATGCTTTACTTAAAAAGTAAGTAAATATAAAATGATGTAGCAATAGGAGCCTATTATTGTTTCTACTGACAGTATTTACCAGTTTTCAAGAGTTCATCTTTAGTATGATAGGTGATTGGTACAAAAGATGAGGGACTTAGGCGCCTAGGGTCTAGTCTCAGTTCTGTCCCCAGATAGTTTCGTATCCATGTCTTGCCTGGCCTTCAGTTTTTTTTACTGAAAAGTGAGGAGATAGCTTAAGATCATTTTTAGGGCTTTCTACAGCTCAAAAATATTATGATCACATAATTTTTTACATAGTACATTCAAAGAAATAAATGAGGTAGCCTTGTGGGAATGAGGTTTATTAAGGCAAAAATTTAATCTTTCCTTTTTCCTCTCTCTATACACACAAACACATATATAGATATGTATACACATACATGTCAGCATACACATATGATGTAACTAAAAATTGTTTCAATTGTTTTTATGTTTGGTTTATTAGAAATCTATAGTCATATTTGGTGTATAAGTAGTAAAATATATATATCCCTATATTTGTGTGTTTGTATGGGGGAATAGATGATTTTTTTTCCCCTTAGCCAAAAACATGCAGTTGTATGGGAAACAAGTCTTGATGAATTCTTTGACCTCTGTGATCTGGCAGTGTGTTTCAGATTTTTTTCTTTCTTT
>NW_012139413.1:8265609-8266630 GCF_000956105.1 Propithecus coquereli
GAGCAGCGTTCTTGAGTAGATGAGAAGGGATATGTGGGTACAACAGAAGTTATCTGTTGCTAAGATCATGGGCTATTTATCTGCAGTAATAAAAGAGAAGGAAAATTGTGTGGGCACAGATGCAGGTGGGGAATGTGGATGTTCTCTTTGAATCACTTCTCTTTTCTCATTGTGAGAGACAGTCATGGTATATGAAAAATTTGTGGAAATTGTTACCTTTTTTCCCATTTGGTCTTTGAGATTTTGAGAATTGCTGGAAGCAAAGAATTTTGTGTTTTGCTGAGGAAAGAAGAGGGAGAATTTCTACCTTGTGTTCTGCTTGGGAAAAGACTTAGAAAGAAAGTTGAGATTATAAGATCAAAGTTAGCTAGGGGAGAAGGAGGAAATAAGACAAGCTGGTTCATATGGGAAGTCAAAGAAAGGTTCTGATGAGGAGATTAAGAACATTGAATATCACCTCCCATGCAGTGGATAACTATGGTAAAGTTCTAAGAATATTACCATTATTATCAAAGAGATTGTTAGCTTTTTAACTACCAAGTAAGATCAAATAGAGAACAGTGTTGTTGCTGGTGGTGAATCTAATTATGAAGAGGTGGTTTTAGATTTGGGAAGAGATGTTACCTAGGATTAGATTTTGGATTGGATTTTGAAAATCATATAAAAAAGACAGGATTGTCAATAAATAAGCTGTAGATAATGGTAGTATTTTAACAGTGTTGCTCATGGACATTGAGCAATTTGGCAAGATGGAGAGAATTGTTAATGGAAATAAATGCACCTTGTTTGACTTTCCTTCAGTTATTTAGGGACCATTAGTTTGTTGAATCCTTGTTATAAAATAAGGTTCTGTGTGAGGTCCTGGCAGGGGATGATGACTACTATGTTCATGACATGATCTCTGCCTTCAAATTACTATTTGTTAGTACAGAAAGGAGAAGAGAATATATGTAAATATTCTGATACAATTGATAAATACCTTATGAAGAGTACTGAGTGCTTTGAAGTTATTGGGTTCTAA
>NW_012139413.1:8269250-8272154 GCF_000956105.1 Propithecus coquereli
TTCCCTGCTAGGCTTCAGAACCCTTAGAATGCTCAAACCAAAGTAAACACCTTTTGGAGCACTAGAACACTTTTTTGAAATACTGGTCATAGAAGTCAGTTTGAAATTTTTCATCATATTCAGGTGATAAAAGCCTCTTTTATCTGATCTTCTCAGATGAAGAGATGTGATGAAGAGATGAAGATTGAGACAAACTTAAAAAACCTTGTGGTCTTGGACCTTTTCCTTAAATTTAATTATGTTAGAGTCCCAGAAAACTTTAAAAATAAGAACCAGATATTTTCAAACAAATGGCTACTAATTATGCAGGAAGCCTACTCTTGTGTTTATATGTTTGAAAATGCCTCAAGGTTTTACTGGCTCTTGTTTAGTGAGATAAGACAGTGTGTGAATTGTATTACCTAGGCAGGCTCTGTTTACAGAGGTACATGATTCCGAGGATAAGCCCTTTTTTAGTATGGCATACTTTGAATTTACCCATTCCCTCCCCTCCCCTCCCCACCTGCTTGATTTCCGATGAAGATTATTTCCATATGTGTATGTAAATGTTGATTGATTAGTTCTAATTTAATGGTGATTACATGTGGTGTTTGTTTTTTCATTCTTGTGGTACTTCACTTAGAAGAATGGTCTCCAGTTCCATCCAGGTTAATAGAGGAAGTATTAGTTCACTGTTTTTTTTTTTTTTTTTAATGGCTGAGTAGTACTCGATGGTAGACATATACCACACTTTATTAATCCATTTATATATTGATGGGCACTTGAGATGTTTCTACATCTTTGCAGTTGTGAATTATGCTGCCATGAACATTTGAGTACGGGTGTCTTTTTTTTATAGAATGTCTTTTTTTCCTTTGGGTAGATACCCAGTAGTGAGATTGCTGGATCAAATGGTAGTTCTACTTTTACCTCTTCGAAGTATCTCTGTTCTCCTTTCCATAGAGGTTGTACTAGTTTGCAGTCCCACCAGTAGTGTATGAGTTTTCCTGTCTCTCCACATCCATGCCAACATTTGTTGTTTTGGGGCTTTTTGATAAAAGCCTTTCTCACTGCAGTTAAGTGATATCTCATTGTGGTTTTGATTTGCATTTCCCTGATGATTAGAGATGTTGAGCCTTTTTCATGTTTGTTGGCCATTATTCTGTCTTCTTTTGAAAAGTCTATCTTCTTGTGAAACTTTTCTTTTGAAAAGTTTCTGTTTATGTCTTTTGCCACTTTTTAATGGGGTTGCTTGATTTTTTTCTTGCTGATTTGCTTGAGTTCTTTCTTTTTTTTTTTTTTTGAGACAGAGTCTCACTGTGTTGCCCAGGCTAGAGTGCCGTGGCGTCAGCCTAGCTCACAGCAACCTCAAACTCCTGGGCTCAAGCGATCCTTCTGCCTCAGCCTCCTCGAGTAGCTGGGACTACAGGCATGAGCCACCATGCCTGGCTAATTTTTTCTATATATTTTTAGTTGTCCGATTAATTTCTTTCTATTTTTAGTAGAGATGGGGTCTCGCTCTTGCTCAGGCTGGTTTCGAACTCCTGAGCTCAAACAATCCGCCTGCCTCCGCCTCCCAGAGTGCTAGGATTACAGGCGTGAGCCGCCGCACCTGACCTGCTTGAGTCCTTTATAGATTCTAGTTATTAGCCTTTTATTGGATGTGTAGCATGCAGGTATTTTCTCCCATTCTGTAGGTTGTCTGTTTGCTCTCGTGATCGTTTCCTTGGTTGTGCAGAAGCATTTTAATTTAATCAGGTCCTATTTATTTATTTTTCTTGTTGCTGTGATTGCTTTTGGGGTCATCTTCATAAATTCTTCACCTAGGCTGATGTCTATAAGAGTTTTTCCAACATTTTCTTCTAGAATTCTTATGGTTTCATGCCTTGGGTTTAAGTCTGTTATTCACCATGAATTGATTTTTGTGAGTGGTGAGAGGTGTGGATCCTGCTTCAGTCTTCTGCACGTGGCTATCCACTTTTTCCAGCACCATTTATTGAATGGGGATTCTTTTCCTTGGTGTATGTTTTTGTCTGCTTTGTCAAAGATCAGATGGCAATATGAGGATGGTTTTATATCTGGGTTCTCTGTTCTGTTTTATTGATCTATGTCTCTGTTCTTGTGCAAGTACCATTGCTGTTTTAATTGCTATAGCATTGTAGTATAGCTTGAAGTCTGGTAAATTGATGCCTCCTGATTTGTTCTTTTTGCTTAAGGTTGCTTTCAGTATACAGGGTCTTCTGTGGTTCCACACAAAGTGTAGAATTATTTTTTCTAGATCTGAGAAAAATAATGTTGATATTTTAATAGGGATTACATTCAATTTGTAGATAACTTTGGGTAGTATAGACATTTTAACAATGTTGATTCTGCCAACCCATGAGCATGGTTTGTTTTTCCATCTGTTCTTGTTCTTTGCTGTTTCCTTCCTCATTGTTTCATAGTTCTCCCTGTAGAGGTCTTTCACTTCCTTAGTTAAATATGTTCCTAGGTTTCAAGAACCTTTGTTTTGGAAGGTTAGATATTCATATCCTTGAAGAATGGGACCAGGTGATATCATGTGGTCTCATCTGTCTCTATAATCTTTGTATGTGTGCTGGAATTACCCAGACAAAGCTTGAAAGCGAAAATGGGGGAGCAAATACAAAGAGGAGTTTTGTTAAAGGCCCTAAGTATCCACACAGATCGTATCTTCCTGTGGAACCTAGAGTTGGAGGAAAATAACATTTCAACATTATCTAAAGCACTGTTAATGAAATTGTGCCATATTTAGTTTTATAGGTGTTAATGTCTACAACAACTACATTAAGAACACTTTCTTACTTTGTTTAACCAATATTATATGAGGATAATTATTATACTGCTAGTGTCTGAGAAATGATCTGGGATTTTAGTCTCATGTACTATTATATAAATGGTATAAAT
>NW_012139413.1:8274119-8275791 GCF_000956105.1 Propithecus coquereli
GTTTAGATCTCACTTTTCCACCTCAGTGTTGTATTTCTCTGTTTTTCTTGACAACTTGGTTCATCTGTATTTTCCCCTCTAAAATAGGAATGATTTTTTGTACCTCTGAAGCTTGTTTTGTATGTAAAGCACCTACTATATCAGTTGGCATCTAATACTTAATAAATGTTATTGTCCTTTTCTTTTCCCTTCCTTTTTTACAATTTTCTCATTCTCCACAGTCTTCAGGAAGGGAACCTGGTAAGATCAGATATAGGCTAGGAAGAAACCATTTTCATTCTCTGTTCTTTGCCAAGCTGCAAGAAAGGGCTTACTGATCAATAAAGTAGGATTGTAAAGTTTTTGTCCAGGTGTGTGAGGGGATTTCCTTGTTGGTGGAAGACTGGGAGGTTTTACAAGTTACCATTCATCAACATTTGTCTGATATTCAATCATCTAATAATATCACTGCTCTGTTTAATAATCTCTGGTGGCTGCTTCACTGCCTTCTGGGTGAAGCCAATGAATGAGGCCAATTGTAATCTGGCCTCTATTAAAGACTCTAGCCTCATCTTCTGTCCTTCATCTTAACCATAATCTTTAATCTAATTGCCCCATCCTCATACCAAATATAATCCTTTTTATTCTTCCATCTTTACACACATGTGATCCCTTTGCCTGGAATGCCTTTCTCTGTTCTCTAAATGACAATACCTACATATCCAGCCAGATCCAATGAAAATATTCTTGTTTATGTAAATGCCCCTTGCCCCCAGAGCCCATCACACTCCCTCCACTGTGGTTCTGTTGATATCTTGCCTTGTATATATGGTTGCCTCTACTAGCACAGTTTTTATTACATCTTCATTTTTCTCCCCATGTTCCGTTTGCTCCATGGCCAGAGACAGTGTCTTTTAATCTTTGCCTCTTTACTCATCTAGCTTTAATTACAATGCCCATGGTGTGCTTATTAAATGAATTTATCTTTATGATAAAACATAAATACCCTATAATATTCTATAACACAGCAGCCCAAACTAAAGCTACTCCCTAATCTCCCCACACTTTCTGAAAATGTACTTCCCTAATAGATTATAAACTCATATGTGTACTCTGTTTAGCCTTGCCACTCATACAGAGGTTCCTAGGCTAACATGAGGCAGGATTGATGGCTGAAGATATAACTTTATTTTATCCTTTCATTGTCGTTGCTGCTTAAGCAGAGTTGGTGTACTTACAGAGGAAGATAGATTAATAGGTAGGAAGTGGGGATTTCCTTTACCTGAAATCGTCTGACAGTGCCAGGAGTTGCCCAGTTTTGCTCATTTGTAAGCTTACAAGGGAGGATAACACGTATATTGTGTGTATGTGTGTCAGGGGTAGGGGGGGCGGGGTGGGAAGTGTGGAGGTGGTATAGGAGTAAGGAAGATAAAGAATCCCAAGGGTCATATGAAGGGAAGTCTGTTTCTAGATAGTCCCCAGAGACTTGACGTAAGAGGGTAAGGAGAACTTTGTGAGTAAAGAAGCAAGAACTTGAGAGTTTGAATGATGTTCAAATGTTGTACTAACCAGATGGAGCTAAACAGAAAGGAGTGAGGGAGGGTCAATAACAGAATTGGAGTTGAACTTAATTACAAATGGGCCACATACAGGTCTCAGGAATGCCATCTACTGGGTCCATGCATACTTCTTG
>NW_012139413.1:8277271-8278762 GCF_000956105.1 Propithecus coquereli
AAAAAACCTTATTACAAGTAATGGCCTTTCCATGTTTTCATTACACATACTTTTAATGCATTTTTATTCATTATTTTGCATTAATTTGATAGAGATACTAAACTACTCAGGATTGTTTCCTGATTTAGTTAATATTTTCTTCAAGCCTTTGTTATGTTTCTTGGGGCTACAAAGATGGTCAGAGTAGCAAGCCAGCATTCTTTCAAGGTAGAGAAGAACCTTAGAGAATGGGGGAGAGAGTAGGGGAAGGTGGGTTGGAGGGAAGGAACGGTTCAGCGGAGTGGTTCCCACGTTCTTTAGGAAATTTTCACTTGTCTTTGACAAAATGAGAAAATAAGGATTATGCAATGAGCTTTTCCATTCTCCTTTATTCTGCGATTCTATCCGTTCTACTCTTTTTAAATGATGTTATTGACAAAAGTAAAAGTTGCTAATCCTTTCATATATTTTTTTTATTGTTTTGTTTTTAACTTTATGGGTCCATGAAGTCTAACGATGTAGAATATGCTCATCCAGAATCCATGGTGCTGTTTGGAGAGAAAAGGCCCATGTGAGGCCTTGTAATAGAAGACTGAGTGGTATGAGGGACGAGCTGCCTGGGATGAGAGAGATGCTAACAGAGCAGTATGTTTTAAAGTGGAGGAGATGTCAGGTTTGAGAGTAGTGGGGAAGAGGGGAAAATGAAAGGAAGGTTAACTATTTGGTTGGTTTTCTCAGGGTCAGTGAGGTTTGCATGTGAAAAACATGCAGTGAACAGTGACTTGAAGGAATGCTCATTTGGAATTCTGGGAGTCTAGACTGGATTCAGTCAGTAATCTTAGCTCAATTATAGAATTTCTGAGTGCTTCACCCTCAAAATGTGAATTACAAATGCTGATTTTTAAAGCACTTTAGAATCCTCAAATGAAGTGTACCATCTTAAGTTTCAAAGATAGTTTCTTCAGTTGGATGCATTCTTGAAATGTGATTCAACTGAAGCTTTACAAAGTAGTATTTGAGGTCCCAATGACAGACAGCAGTCTTGCCTTTTGTTTATGTTTTCAAAACCACCTGCATGTTATATTGTATGTGTTCTGTAATTATGAAGTGATGTGAAAAAATTATTTAATCTTTCTGAAATTTGTTTTTAACATGTTAATGGTTACTGGCAACATTATGAAGATTAAAATGAAACCTGTTTTATAGATGATTTGATTTTATAGGAACATAAATGCATGTTGCTAATGCAAAGTAAAAACTAAACCAAACCAAAAACATTCTTCCTTCCCTCAATAAAACCCATAAATAATTCTTAACAAATCAGAGGATTATGATAGAGTATGTTAAGAGTCATGGTATTTGGAATCAAAATATAGATTAGAGCATACTAAGAACTATTTTTTATTTTTTTCTCATCATATTACATAAATTAAAGCCCTAAATGTGTTTTCTTCTTGGATCAGGGAAAGAATTCAAAGATCAATTTTATATTTGGTTAGTTTTTCTGTTCAC
>NW_012139413.1:8287559-8288046 GCF_000956105.1 Propithecus coquereli
CTTGAATGATCCTTGTGTTAAAGAGATTGGATATACATGTATGATTCTGTGTATATATGTGTTTGTATGTGTGTTTAAAATAACTGTTCAAGTAATTGATATTGATAGAAAGTAATTTTGACACAATTGAACTGAAAAAGTTTTTTAAGGATATATTGGCACAATTAATGAAATTTGATAGTGATCTTCTCCTAAACAGGGAATGTTTTTATTCACTTTTGTATCCCCAAGTCCAGAACAGTGTCTGTCTAGTGCAGAGCACATATTCAGTACTGTTTACTGAATGAATTTTAACATCTTTTTCTATAAAGTTATATCTACCCTGTTTAATTCAAGCTGTAATACCAAATTTGTTATATAAACCAGCAGTCCCCAACCTTTTTGGCACCAGGGACCATTTTCATGGAAGACAATTTTTCCATGAACCGGGGAGGGCGAGGATGATTTCAGGATGATTCAAGTGCATTACATTTATTGTGCACTTTAT
>NW_012139413.1:8288096-8289587 GCF_000956105.1 Propithecus coquereli
TTCAAAACATTTAATAAATGCTTATTGAGAATACATGGATTTTTAAAAAGAAATTTTTAGGAACAAAAATATGGAAGTACTATGAAAACCAATGAAAAATTGCTGCAATGAAATGGAAAAATCTTCAGTATTGTAGGTATCTCTCTATAATGTGGCTGATTCTCTGAGAAATATAGATTTGGATTCAAAATTAACAAGAATGAATTTAGAGAATTAAGTCAGTGTTGGTAGAGAAGTGTCAAGATATGTATCTTTGAGTTAGAGATAATAGCTCTAGCAGCATTCTCTTGAAGTAAAAGGAAAATGTGAATGGACCTTTGAGAACACGTATTGGCACACAATGAAGTTAGCTAAAATATGCCAATTCATATTATAGAATTAGAATAGAGAAGGGTCTTAGAAAATTAAAGTTTTGTCTTTTAATTGATTATAAAATAGAGATGCTAGTGGACTTCAGATTATAAAAATGATAATTCAGTAATCCTATTGGTTTATTGTCAGTGTTCTGTCATATCACAAAACCACTTGTGAACAGTTTATATATCTCTGGGCTTTAATTAGTCATGGGAACATGCAGTGTTTAAAAGTAAAAGTAATTTCTAAGCCTCCAAGGACTTGTGTGTAGTAAATCACCTCCTTTAGAAGAATGCTACATGAACAAACCATTGCACAGAGTAGACCGTTAAGAAAATACAGTTTTATTACTGGATCTGCAGGGAGGGATTTGCAGATTTTGTGAGATCCTGCAGGGAGTCAGGCAAAATCTGCCTTACATCACATTATCTCCTGTGGGGAAGAACCAGCAGGACTGCTTATGGTTCTCAACTATCTCTGCTCACTATACTTTTGTCCTACTATGTAGAAAGCCTTCTGCTTGCTGGAAACAGTAACAATGTTGGAACACAGAGAGAAAAGGATAAAAAAATTGTGAAAAATAATCATCTATGTGACAAGGACCTTTATAGGCAAGCTTGGTAAGAAGACTGGGAGTCAAGTTGAAGAGTAAGGTTAGATAAACTGATATGAGTTTGCTTACATTCTTTAAGAAATGGCTATCAAATTGGAAGGGGGAAAAGCCATTAGGTCTAGTGAAGAATGCCTGATTTGTAGGCATATCTCAGATTCTTTTTGTGAGAATCCTAAACACTACATTTAATACTATAATGATTATCTTCTTCCTGTTCTATATTCAGATTTTAAAATTTTCTTTTTCTCAAGCACCTGTTTAAAAATAATTGATTGAAGAATGTGAAATAAAGTAAGAAATAAATTTAATCACTGGAGTTAGAGACATTTGGAAATTAGGACACTGATCAGTAGGAAAAATAGGAATTCAGAAAAACCACCTCATATTTTTGAACTACAGTATTTCTTTGTTTTAACATTTATTATTTGTTTATGTAAGCCTTATTATCTTTAGTTTGGAGGCTGATTCAACAAACTAATGTTCAAGTCCTCTTAAAATGTTTTATATTTAAAGAAACAGTGCAT
>NW_012139413.1:8291772-8293181 GCF_000956105.1 Propithecus coquereli
GAAATAATTATACAACTCACCATAAGTTGAGGACCCCTGATACAAACTACTGAAAGGTTAAGTGAATTTAAATGTTGCTTTTATTCTTACTTCAAGTTTTTACCTTTTCTTTAAATCGCCATTACCTAATCTTTAGTGTGTTTATATGCCTGTGTGTTTGTGTATGTCTGTTATGTTTGCAGAAACAAAGTTGCTGTACTAAAGAGACCCACCGTTTACATTGGTTTAAATGAGATGGAAGCTTGTTTTTCTTCACACAGAAGTGGTAGGGTAGTTTAGGCTGTCAAAGTGGGTAGCTTCACAAGGTTACTGGGTCTCAAGATTTTACTGCTTTGCAGTCTCCTAGGATGATGTCCTTGTCTGCAGAGTTAAATTTGGGTCACTGTCATATCTGTCTGCATCCTAATTTGAGAAAACAGGGAAAGAGCAGAAGTAAAGGTAAGCAATTTTCCTTTAAGCAAGTAGTCAGAAATTTTCACATTCTGTTAGTTAGAACTTTGTCACGGGGCTACATATTGCTGCAAGGGAAGCCAGATATGCAGTCTATATATGGGTGGCCACTTATTCAGTTAAAACTCTGTTACTATGAAGTGAGGAAAAAATGGATTTTAGGTGACCACTAGTAGTTGCCACAATGCATTTAACTTATATCATGCTGTTTGGTAGTCTTGTCTCTTTTGTACTATGAAGCAATTAAGGAAAGGATCAAGGGACAAATGGAATATTCCTGTTTTTCTGGAATGTGCCTGCCATGAGCTAGCAGCATGGTGTGTTAACCCTAATTAGCAGGACTCCCAAAGAGAGAATTGAATTTTAGGAAATAGTAGTTGTGCTTAAGGCCCAGGTGACTCCTCCCCATTTGAGAACTTTTCTTTTGTTATCAACCTTAACAAAATTTGGGGTATTTATTGGGTTTGAAGTATTTATTAAGAGAGATTAGGTTTCATATAGGACATCTGTGTACTATCTTTAAACACATGTACTTCTTTATATTAATGTTACTGCTATGACTAGCTTCATTTTTTTGTAGCACTTTGGTGAAGTTGTAACTCCTGATGATACTTTTAGAATATTGTCTAATGTCTGCACTCTCTTAGGTTAATGAATGCAGGACCTACTAGAATACTTTTTCTTTATGGTTTATATAGTCTGCCTTGGAATGAGAGACTTTCAGATTAAAACAATGTGGAACTTTGTATTGTTAAAGCTAAGGGACTTCGAGGACTCTTATATATTGTTAGTGGGAATATAAAATATCAGGAGAGTAATTTGTTGATATTTATGAAAATTACCAACACATATACCCTTCAACACAACATTTCTATTTCTATAGGTACTCTCACATGTGAGACACGATGGATTTATAACATTATTTTTACAACATTCTTTGTAATAGCAAAGATTAGAAA
>NW_012139413.1:8300231-8301776 GCF_000956105.1 Propithecus coquereli
CTCCATTTATCTTAGCCTTCAGTTAGCTCTTAACTATGTTTATTGTACTTTTTCCAGTTTGAATATCATTCTCCTTGATAAAACTAAATAGGAATTGAATAGTTCTACTTTCTCAATTATTTGTTTCCATTCATACAGCAAGTATTTATTGAGTAGCTAAGTCCACAACACTGTTCTGGGTACTTGTGAAATCAAGTGCCTGAAAACATGGCTTGTCTTCAGACAGTACAGCATCAGTGTGAGTGTATGTATGTGGGGAGCATATGCAGGTAGTTGAGTGTGTGCACGGGGAATTGGTGAATGTCAGCAAAAGAGGGAGAGATCACAGAGTTCCCTTTGTAATATTTCTCTTTGTTTTGAAATATCAAGATCACTTTGTTTCTTTGTTTCACTGTGTTTACTGTTTCATCAAACCTGAGGACAAAATTATTGTTCTCAAACTTATTTCCTTATAATTGCTGTTACTTTAATTATATTCTTTGTTGTCATTGTTATATTAATACGTATTTTCTTTCACCATCTGGGATTTTAATTTCCCACTCAAATTTGAGGATTAATTTACTTTGTTAGTATCTTGCCAACCATGATATTCTCAGTTTGTAACACTAGGGCTAAGTTGCATCTTACAGTGGAATGAATCCCAAGCCTTGTTCAGAGCCAGATGTTGCTCTTTATAGAGCCAGCTTTTCCTTTTCCGTATTTGTGTTTATTTTCCAATAGCACTACTTCAGTGGGTAGGAGATATGAAAGTATCACCTAGATTTCAATGTCCTGTAATTTTCTATCTAGGACTTTATTGATTAGTTCTGACAGAATCATTTGTGGATGTGGTGCAGTGGAAAGGACATAGAGTTTGGAATAAGACAGTCTTCTGTTTAAACCCTTATACCTCCTCCAGTTAGCAGTGTGATTTTCCCTGTTTCTTAAAAAACTTCAAAATTTCCATATTTGCAAAGTTGGGCTGATGATACTTATCTCAGTGAATGTTAGTTATCTCTTTTTTACCCTCCATTCCTTCCTGCCCTGCCTGCCACCTTGGATCAATAGACCTGGTTAGTGGTTGAGGATTGTTAAATTTCGAAAGGCTCTCTGACAATCTTAGATGATCTGCTCCAAGAAAACATCACTTTCTGCTTAACTTAGTCAACTCTGCAGAGGATCATTGATCTCCATACTCACTTTTCAGAGTGTCAGGAGCCACCATCACATGTTTTTTCCTCCTCTGGCTAATAATAGCAGTCCCTAACCTTAAAGATTTCTTTCCTGTGAACTCTCCTTATTTTTTCCATGTTAATGGAATTTCGTTTCAAGGTTGGAAGACTTGGATCTTTTCCCTTTCATGATTATGTTTCCTTGCCAGTCAGTCGTACATGACAAGACATGTAATGTGCATAGACATATTTAAGAGCCTTATAGATGAAATTCATAGTTAAGAGATTGCCATACCTGTTGAGAATGTTATAACAGTTGACAGAATTATTTTTTGAGAGGGAGAAGAGAAGGAAGAGGAGTGACGTCGTAATAATGTTAACCTTGGACTAAGAA
>NW_012139413.1:8301826-8303225 GCF_000956105.1 Propithecus coquereli
ATAGAATCCTATTTTGCATGCCATTTAAAATGATTATTTAACCATGTTGTGAATATCTTTCTATGTCAAGCATTTGTCTCTAGAGACTCAAATGAACAATATTTCACTGTATTGATCTCCTATCATTTATTGATTCTGTAATTTGTTTTAATGCTTTCTTTTTGTTGGACATTTTGGTTGTTTCTGATTTGGGCTATTATAAATAAATCAGCTGAATGCTTTCACATATCGTTAGTTTTTTTTTTTTTTTTATGAACAATTCCTAGAAATAGGATTAATGGATCAAATGACAGGCATATTTAAAAATCTTTTTGTAAAAAGTTCCCAAGTGCCCTCCAGCAGTGCTCCTATCTGCAGTGTCCACTAATTTGATGGTTTAAAAATGGCAGATTATTGCTTTTCATTTACATTTTCAAAGTTTATTTGTAATTATAACTTAAAGTTAAGACCTTACATTTATTTCTTTCATATTTCAACATGTAAATATAAGGTTTTTGTTAAATCTCTCTGGGTCCTTTTAAATTATCCTCTAAAAAATAAGTTATAACTCCAAGATTTATGCTGTTTTTAAATTTATTATTTGTAAACCTACTATGTCTTCATTCAGTTCATTGATAATAATGTTGTAAACAATTTGGGTCCAAATAGAAATCCTGAGGCATGAAACATTTCCTTCACATTGATAAAGATCTGTCAGGTTTTAGTCTGAAATGCTGGTTCTTACTGTGCTCATGGCCGAAGAAAGACCAGACGCACCAAAGTAAGGCAAGCATGAGGTGAAGTGTATTGAGGGGGAGCAAAATAGGATTACAGAGCAAGAGCAAGACATAGGTTCACAAAGCATGATACATGTACCACAGATGACGACTGGACCCCTTGTCACAGTAGAGAGCTTGGTTATGGTCTGGGTCTTGTTTTATGGAGTCTGGATAGGGACCTCCCCGTGGTTCAGACATCACCATAGAACCACTTTGATTGGACAGTTGAGGAGCTGCATGACCTGAGTCTTACTGTGCATGTGAGTTCTAGGTCTCTTTCCGACTTTATGGTACCCATGCTGCTTGGCCCGTGGGCTAGAGAGTCCTCTGCATTCTTTTGCAGCTGGTGTGCCAAATTCTGACTGGCAGATTCATATGACATTCCCTCCTTCCCCAGGTATGGAGAATTAGGGTGGGGCAGGAACAAGATGGGAGCAGCAGTACCCACTTTTGTCCCTGGGAGACCCGGAATCCCTCACTGTCTACCTAATAGATCTACTAATCATTAGTTAGAGTGTTGGGCAAATGTTCAGCCAATTTTGAAACTACCTGAGTGAAAGGTCATTTTAGCCTTTGTTTTTCATCTTTTCCACAAGAATTCCGAGTTTTTAGACTGTCAAAACTCTTTTCTATTTTTTTTT
>NW_012139413.1:8303275-8304675 GCF_000956105.1 Propithecus coquereli
TATCCCTACTAATTGGTTACCCCACATATATCTGAACACTTCTATTGATAGGGACTTGACTAATTGCCCAAGGTAGCCAGTTCTATTCACTTACATACAGTAAGAAAGACCAAAGATAATTTGTCTATGGTAGGACAGAGATCTGGGAATAGGATATTACTTACGAGAGGTACTAAATTCAAATTCACATTGCCTCCTTGAAATAAGGAGTCAGATTGTCATGAGGAATGTTGGTGTAAAGAGATTTCATCTTTCCTGCTTGAGGCAGTACATTGCATTGCTAAACAGTGCTAGAGTTCATCTTAATATGAGACTAAAATCTACTCAGATTTACCGCATTGGATCTTAACTCTATTCTGTGACCATTATTTAAACAAAAGTCTTTCAGTTATTTGAAAAGAGATATCAGGTTAAAGGTTCTTTATTCCTTTGATTATCTTTAATATGATATAATTTCCAGACTTTGTCATACTGCTTCTCCTCTTGACATTCTTCATTGGAAATGTGGTATGCAGGAGTGAACACCAGTCTCCAGATAGGGTTTGAATATATAAAAGATAGTGGAGCTCTTACCTGCCTTCTTGTAAATGGGGTATGTGTGTGTGTGTGTGTGTTTGTGTTTTAATTTTAAGATTATATTAGTTCTTTTGGCACCTATAGCACATTGGTGTCTCATTTTGAATTTGAGGTCCATTAGAATACCTAGACATTTTTCATATTGTAGGAGCTCAGGAAATTTCACCCTAAAATATGACTCCTCGATATAAAGAATATTTTGAATTAAAGGCCATTTGAGATCAAAAAGCACTTGAAGGGTCTTTCTCTCTGTCTGCATAAACTGTGCTGACCTGATCAAAAGATTAAAGGGGGCAATTGACTTCCCTTACTCTCCCTGTTATCTCAATATGTTGCAGGAAAGAAGATCAAGAATGTGGAGCAGATCCAGCCCAGGCCCAAATTATTTTAAACACAATACCTGTCCCTCGGGTTAATTCAATTTGCAAAGAGAATCATTTACAAGTCAATCTGTCTCCCCCATCTATTTGTCCTCCCTATCACCATTTGTCACCTGTAAATGGGACTACCTGTACTCCACATGTCCCCTCCCCTCCAAAAACACAGGTATGCAAATATCTGAACTTCACTGGGATATTGAGTAATCACTTTGTGATTATCTCCATGCACATGGTAAATAAACCATTCTCTTATTAATCTGTCTTACTTGTGAGTTGATCTTTTAGAAAACTTTCGGGGAAAGGGCAAGTTTCTCTCACCCCTACAACATGAACTGCTGTTAATTTTTAACACAAACTGCTATTAATTATTGTCTCTACAGTTACCATCTCTGTAGTACTTTTTGGTTTTTACATAAAATATTCTTAAATTTCTCATTCATCATA
>NW_012139413.1:8315109-8332351 GCF_000956105.1 Propithecus coquereli
TTTACATAAAATAATTAAAAGTGAAAGAAAAAACTATTTGCAGGAAATAAAGTGGACAATACTGATGTTGCAGCCTATATAAAATGCATTTTGGGAAAAAATATTAGATTATTGAATGAATAAGATATATAAGGGATGGCCATAAAAATAATGAGTCTAATAATTGTGAACTTAGTTTCTTTTAGTTTCATTGAAATGTGTTAAGGACTAAAGTTAGAACACAGTAATTTGTTTTTGAAAGGATTGACTAAATTTCCAATTAATGATACAAGCTATTGCACTTGTAAGAATCAGATACTCTGAAATTTCAACATAAATTAAGCACTAATTCATTCTTCAGACATTATTTGAATATTTAATATATATCAGATGCTATAATAACTGCTAAAATGATAAATATGAATAATGAAAGAGCTCTTAAGAAATTCACATCTTAGGGACAACACTTTTTCCCCCTTTCCTCTTCCTTTGTTAAGTCTAGTCTACCAATCTCTCCACCCATCTATCCATCCAGAAAACATTTAGTGAGTCTGTAGAATGTGTGGGGCCTTGTGATAGTTGCAGGAATATTAAGATAAAAAATAGAATTATCAGGTTTTAGTCTGAAATGTGGGTTCTTAGCGTGCTCATGTCTGAGGAATGACCAGAAACGCCAAAGTTAGGCAAGCACGAAAATGAGGTTTATTGAGGAAAGAAAGATTGGAGTATAGGGCATGAGCAAGATATAGGTTTACAGAACATTGTACGTACACCACAGATGACAACCGGACGCACTGTTGCAGCAGAGCAAGCAAAAGGAAGGACAAAGAGAGAGATTGGCTCTGGTTTGCATCTTATTTTATAGTGCCCAGACAGGGACCTCCCTTGTGGTTCAGAGGTCACCATGGAACCACTTTGATTGGACAGTTGGGAGCTGCATGACCTGAGTCTTTTGCGCATCTGGGTTCTGCATCACTTTCTGGACTTTATGGTACCTATGCAGCTTGGCCTGTGGGCTAGAGAGTGCTCTGCATTTTGTAGCTGGTGCACCAAGTTCTGATTGGCAGTTTTGTAGGGTATTCCCTCCTCCCCCAGGTATGCAGAATTGGGGGGGGGGCAGGAGCAAGATGGGGGCAGCAGCACCCACTTTCGTCCCTAGGAGACTTGGAATCCCTCAATATCTACCTAACAAAATTACCATTAAGGAGTTTAATCAAGGAGATGGATAGAGGAAACTGATTAAGAGTTACAAGAGATAGATTCCATTCAGAGAATAGGTATCTCTAGATTTATGAGGGAAAAACATGTACTATGTTGGCAGATCTTAAAAATTAACACTAAAATATTCATGCATTTTATGTATTCAAATTTTACATTCCAAACACAAAATGTTTTTGTTCTATCCAAATACAGTATTTGATGAGTGAAATAAACATATGATCAAATGTTGGTGAGAAAAGCATCAGTGCTTGTCAAAAACCTATTGCAGGTTTATTAAGGTATAATCAGATTTTGCTAAATATCTGTTATTATAATTTGTTAATGGTAATTTAAAGGCTAAAAATAAAGGGCAGAATTATTACCGACAGACTAAACTGTGTGCAGAAAGAGAGGAACAAACTATCCAAGAACTTATCCAAGATGGGTTATGATGTGCTTTTCCTGTTTTTTGTTGTTATTTTTGTTTGATACTTTGTATTTGTCCTGTGGTATTTTACTCTTCTCGTTTTTAGCCTTTCTCTCTTTTCTTTAGGTTTATATCTTATGGTTACTTTGATCTTTCCTCTAGTGTTTCATTATAATGTCCTAATTTTCTCAAAGTTTATTCAAATTGTCCATTCATTTTTACACTTAAAAAAGTTTTTTCCTATGTATATAAATGCTCAGAAATGGCCACAATTCTTAAAACTTGCTTGTGTGCTATATAAACTTTGAAATGAACTATGTATTTTTCATGTTATAGAAATGCTAAAGTTATTTTTTTAATAGTAAATAAATGTTCAAAAATGGATTAATTCTTATAAACTGTCGTTACCGACTTGTCAGTGTCAGTATTTGTCCGTTACATTGTTTTTATTTTTTTCCTCCTCATCAGTGGATATATATTTATGCATTGGCTAAACTGATTTCATGAAGCAGATGAACTTTGGCTCAACAAACCTAAGTGTTTTAAATGAGAATTACTGACGAGGAATGGAGGAGAAAAGTAAATGTCTGAGGGAGGTGTGAAAGACTCAGGGACTAGGTATCTTTGGAGTTAGTTCACTAAATGTTTCCTGTTGTAATTCACGCTGGGATAGCTTATAATCAGGACTAAAGTCTATGAAAATTTCAGAACAAAAAAAGTAAATGAAAAATCATTTACACACATTAAATTTGTTTTGAAATATGCGTAAAATCGTGAATTTATGAAATAGCCTTCCTAGTGGCCATTCTGTTATGTAACTGGATTTTGGGCCAAATAGCCATTTTTTGCTTTAGAGTTGAGGTTAGAATCTCATTCTTAAGATTCCTAGTGCCGTGTTCTTTTCACACATTTTTCCAATTGTTTTTTTAATAATATTGAAAGAATCAAACCACATAAAATAAAGCCATGTGGCAGAGATAGGAAGTAAAAATAAATCAAAACCCATACTTAATGTATGCATCCCAGTGGAATGCTTGTATAGGAACTTTGAGTCACTTTAAACAGCCACTTGCTATAGAGGTACACTTACAGATCAACATGGTAGAATCACAAAACATCATGTTGGGTGAAAGTAAGGGGCAGTGATTTGCATTAAGTTGCTGCCTCAGTTGGTTAATTGGCTTTCTACAGAACTCCCTTGTTTAATTTGTTTTTGAAATAATAACAGTTACAGCATTAAAAAACATGCTTTCAGGGCAGGAATTTGCATGCTGTAGCTTAGCTATTCAGTTCTTATTATCAGGAACAAATCTGCAAGTGCCCTAGAGCAAAAATTACCCACGCATAGATTTTCTCTGGGGAAGGATTAAAACTGGAAAGTCAGTGAGTTAAACAGATTTAGCTTCTTGGTTTATAAACATCGTGGATAAGCGAATAATTGTCTTAAAGAACTGTACAAGTACTATTCTTTAACTGTTAGCCATGAATAGGGGAACTGTTAAAGAACAATTGTAGTGTGAAGGTGGTGAAAATGAAAAGGGGTTTCATGGATTAATGGAGTAAAATTATTGCTTATATCTATACAGGTAGAGTGTAATAGGGAATTGAGTATTTACTATAATACATTTAGCTGAAAATAAAAATACCTATTTTTCTAAATTATTGGTTGTTTAAAGTAAAATACGGCCTGTTATTTTCCCTTTTACATGTGATCTATTTATGATGCAAAATTTAAAATTACCTTTCACAACATTTTAAAATTATTGACTAGCTTTGTTTTCAGAAACTTATGAGTGATTTAGAAGGGGAAACATTTGTCTTATGATTTGAGTTGTATCTTCTGATATATTTTTGGTTCTAGAAATGTTCATTTGTAAGGTTTATGGTAATTTAAATTTATCCTCTAGATAATAACACTTTCCCCTAGTGACAGCCTCTAACAACATTTCTGAGAATTTAAGCATTAGAAAATCAATGCTATCTTATGTATTGTGCAAATACACAAATACCTAGAAACTATTCAGATGGTCACTTAAACTTTTTGTGGTATATATAGGAAAAATAATGTTTATGATATAACTTGCTAAAATTCTGATAAAACGAGGTTGGTATTAGAAATCAGATGTAATTTGGGGACTTTTTTCCCCCCTAATTCTATAACAATATAGTATTCATTGACAACCTCAATAAAATGTATTAACGGATGTGTATTAGATTATCAGTTGGAAAAGATATTCAGTGGTAGTATTCATGGATAATTAACGATAAATATATTTATGTATACTATATATATTTTAAATGATTTTATCTTTTTAAATATATTTTTATCTTTTTTTTTACCTAAATACTATTTTTTTGGTGTGTATTCTTTTAAAGTATGACCAAGAATACCTAAACTGCTTTCTGAAAATCTTGACATCTATTTATTATAATGATTTTCTTTTCTGGGAAGTTATTTTCATGCTTTGGAGAATTATTTTACATATATCAATGGATTACAGCTTTACTTCTGCCTTACTTTAATATCTTATCTCACCTTTCTCCATTTTATAAGTATGTATATAAAGCTTTGTGAACTAAAATAAACTCTTAAGTGTCCCCCACCCCCCAACTGAATGGACCCCATCTTGGACAAGGGGGTACCCTAAAACTCAGTTACTGGCCATGAGAAGGGAGGTCAGACAAGCCTCATCATGCCCCCTTCCCTTCATGTAGATATCCTTTGTAACTCATTAACAGGCCTAAGGCAACATAAGACAAACTTGCAGGTCCTCAACTTACATCACAAATCATTTGAGTCTGGATATTTGGCCAGTGGATTGTCTCTGATTAACAGACTTCCTTATCTTAACTTCAGATATTCCAAGCCTTTAGACAAAGCTTCATTTCTTTAACCAATTATAAATCAAAGAATCTTTAAACCCACCTATAACCTGTAAAACCCTCCCCCTACCCCAGATGTTGCACCTTTTCAGGCCAAACCAATGTACACCTTCCATGTATTAATTTATGACTTTATGTGTAATTCCTGTCTCCCTGAAAGTATAAAACTAAACTGTAACCCAACTACAGTGAGGCCACTTGCTCAAGGCTTCTTGGGCATAGCTCTGGGCCATGGTCCTGAAATTTGGCTCAGAATAAACCTCTTTAAATTTTTTTTGCAGAGTTTGACTTCTTTTCCATTGACAGCTTCATGCTATGAATGTTCATTCTCACACTTGTATTTATTAAAAGATGATTTTATTTTCATTTGCTACTTTTTTCTTGTCAGTTTATTTAGAATACATGTGAAATGACTGATTTTACACAAAGACTTAAATTTTGAATTAGACCATGTTCATCTTGAATGCTCCCCATCCTTTTTGTATCCCTCAGCCCTCCAGGCTTTAGTGCCTACATGCTCTGTGCTTTTACCAAGAAAACATTAGATAAAGATACTCAGACCAAGATAAAACTAATCTGTTGATATATTCAGTCATTAATTTCATAGTCATATTTTGAATATTCATACATGTTGGGTGATGGTAGAAGTATTGAGATGGTACAAAGGTGACTAAGATTTAATTGAAGTTTAATGTATTATTCCCTTCTAAGCCCACCTCTGAATGAATGAATGATTTGCAAACATTCTGACAATAATAACGTTTAATAAGTACTTAATTTGGGACTAGTAAATATGCTAAGTGTTATCCTATTTATTCATTAAAATAGGCTTATAAGAGAACATTATTATTGCTGTTTTTCACTAAGTAAACCTGAGGCTTAGAGGGTGAAGGAGTTCAGGATATTTCACCCCAAAATATGACTCCTTGGTATTTTGAATTATGGACCTTAGAGATTAACAGGCCCTTCAAAAAGAACAGTGGTCTTCCCTTCCTCTCTCTGTTATCTCAATATATTGCGGGAAAGAAGATCAAGAATGCTACTCGACCTGGCCCAAATCATTTAAAATGTAATACCTGTCTCTCAGGTTAATTTACAAGTCAATCTGTTTTCCCCCATCCATTCATTCTCTCAAGTATCTATTCATCCTCCCTAGCAACCATTTATTTTCCCTAAACAGAATTACCTGTACTCCTCATCTTCCCCACTCCCCTCCAAAAGGTGTGTGCAAAAATACCTGGATCCTTTTGGGATATTGAATAATCACTCTGTGATTCTCCTCTTGCTCATGGTAAATAAACCTTTCTCTTATTAATCTGCCTTAATTGTGAGTTGATCTTTTGGCAAACTTAGGAGGAAAGTGCAAGTTTCCCCTCACCCTTACAAGGGGTTGAGTAAATTTCTGAAGATCTCATAACAGGCAAGCTTGAGAGCTAGGATTTTGCCAGGCAATCTCACTCAATAATCTATACCTCTTATCCATTATGCAAAAACTTTTAAACTTTTAAATAATCTTTTGAGGGATAAGAAGGTCCGATCTGAAAGTGAGAATGGTCTAACATTTCTCAAACACCTCATAAAGTCTACTACCTATTACATGTGATTGTGTTTTCCCTGTGCTTGCAGAAAGTTCTTTAGTTCTAGTAGCCAAGTGTAAGCTAGCTACTTCATTTTTTTCCTGGCTTTCTAGATCATATTATCAAGAATTTTTTTTCTTTAACTGGCTACTGTATGCATACCCTAAGTTATTGTTGACTATAGTCACTTTGTTGTTCTATCAAATATTATTCATTCTGTCTAACTCTCTAACTGTATTTTTGTACCCATTAACTATTCTCACTTTATCACCCTCCCCACTACCCTTCCCAGCCTCTGGTAACCATCATTCTACTCTCTGTCTCCATGAGATCAATTGCTTTAATGTTTAGCACATATGAGTGAGAACATGTGAAAATTGTCTTTCTGTGCTTGGCTTATTTCACTTAACATGATGTTCTCCAGTTCCATTCATGTTGTTGCAAATGACAAGATTTTATTCTTTTTTGTGGCTATATAATATTCCATTGTGTATATGTACCACAATTTCTTTGCCTATTCATCTGTTGATGGACACTTAGGATGATTCCAAATCTCGGCTATTGTGAATAGTGCTGCAATAAACTTGAGACTGCAGATATCTTTTCAATATACTGAATTCCCTTCTTTTATATATAGACCTAAAAGTGGGATTGCTGGGTCATGTGGTAGTTCTATTTTTAGTTTTTTGAGGAACCCCCAGACCGTTCTCCATTGTGATTATACAACTTTACATTCCCACCAACAGTGTACGAGGGTTCCCCTTTCTCCACGTTTTGCCAGCATTCATTATCACCTGTCTTTTTGCTAAAAGCCATTTTAATTGGGGTGAGATATGTCATTGTAATTTTGATTTGCATTTCTATGATGACTAATGATGAGTTTTTTTTCATATTCTTACCTGTTGGCCAATTTTATGTCTTCTTTTGAGAAATGTCTATCCAGATCTTTTGCCCATTTGTTAATCAGATTATTCGATTTTTTTCCTATTGAGTTGTTGGAGCTCCTTATATATTCTAGTTATTAATCCCCTATCAGATGAGAAGTTTGCAATTATTTTCTCTCATTCTGTGGGTTGTCTTTTCCCTTTGTTGATTGTTTCTTTTGCTGTGCAGAAGCTTTTTACCTTTTCACCTCAGTAAATCCTTCTTAGTTGTATGTGTTGCCTAGGACTTTAAAAATACATAAGCCAGTCCTTACTAAGGATGCAGTATATGAAAACTCTCTTTCTAACCAAAGAGGGCATATTCTTCTCAATTTCATATCTTGGGTATCTCAGGTAAATCCATAGTCTATATCTTAACAGTTGTATGGTATTTGCCCAAATTTTGTCATATCTACTTTGTTTGTATTACTTGGTTTCCATATTCATTTCCTGTTTTATATCCTCCATTGGATCTAAACCCTGTACTGCTGTGGTCCCTAACCTCTGGGCCATGGCCCAGTACTGGTCTGTGGCCTGTTAGGAAATGGGCTGCGTATCAGCACCTGAGCTTTGTACCACGTGCTCCTCACCCATGACATTGCCCGTTCCCCCTACCTGTCTGTGTAAAAAATTGTCTTCGTGAAACCGATCCCCGGTGCCAAAAAGGTTGGGGATCCCTGCATGCTAAACCAACTTACTACACAGGTGGTTCTCATAGCCTGCTTAGTTCGTGCTATGAGACACCCTACCTTACCCTTGGAGACTGCTTCTCATGCATCTTTAAACTAGATGGATCACCTAAAATCTCTCCATAGCCACCTCCTTGAACTTTGGTCATTATCATGGTTTAAAAACATGATACCATTGCCCACTTTCAAGATTGCAGCATTCTTTCCCTTCTAACCCATTATCACTATTGGTATTGATATTGATGTGGATAGAGTCTGTATTTCATTGCCACATTGTGTCTTTAATCTGGATGTTGGTCAACCATTTCTTTACCCCTTTGCTGGTTGCTGGCTAAATCTTACAGATTATGCTAATAGTATATCTTGGAAATTTTTCAGGTCATATTTTCTCCTTAAATTCTCTGTTATTAAACTCGAATTTATGGTGAATTGCTTTTAGACAGGGGTGCCAGAACAACTCAATGAGGAAAGAAGAATTCCCACTCTCCCCCAGCAAATGGTGCTGAGGCAACTGGATATCCATATGTGGAGAATGACATTGCTTCCTTCCCTCACACTATACACAAAAATGAACTAAAAATGGATCATAGATCTAAATGTAAGAGCTAAAACTATAAACCTCTTAGAAGAACACTTATGAATAAATCTTCATGACCTTGGGCTCTGCAATGGTTTCTTAGATATGGGGCCAAGAGCACAAAGAACAGATGAAAAAGTAGATAGAGTACATCAAAATAAAAAAAATGCTGTGCTCTAAATTATACCATCAAAAAAGTGAGAGAAAATAATGTGAGAGAAAATGTTTGCAGATTTTATATATGACATGGGACTTGTATCTAAAATATATGAAGAACTCTTACAACTCAGTACTAAAATGAAATAACCAAAATGAACAAAGAATTTGAGTAGACATTTCTCATAAGAAGACATACAATTGGCCAGTAAGCACATGAAAAGATGCTCAATATCATTATACATTAGTAAATTATATAACAAAACCACAATGAAATATTAATGCTACTTTATACCCACTAGGATTGTACAAAGTCAGATAATAGCAAGTGTTGTTGAAGATGTAGAGAAATTGGAACCCTAATACATGGTTAAGGGAAATATAAACAGATACTACTGTTTTGGAAAACGTTTGGGCAGTTTTTCAAATTGTTAAACATAGACATACCATATGACCCAGCAGTTTCACCGCTAGCTGTATATCCAAAAAGAAATGAAAACATAAGTCCACACAGAGACTTGTACATGAACATTCATAGCAGCATTATTCATAATAGCCAAAAGGGGGAGGCAACCCTATTGTCCATCAACTGTTCAATGGATATATAAATAAAATGTAGTATATCTGCACAATGGAATATTATTCGGCAATAAAAAGGAATGAAGTATTGGTACATATTACAATGTGGATGAACCTTAAAAACATGATATGTGACAAAGAAAAATCCAGTCACAAAAGACCACATATTATGCGATTCCATTTATGTGAAATGTGGAGAATTGGTAAATCTACAGAGACCAAAAGTAGATTATTGGTTGCCTAGGACTGGGAGAAGGAGGAATGGGAGTGACTGCTAATGGGTATGGGGTTTCTTTTTGGAAGAATAAAAATGTTCTAAAAATTGATTGTGATTTTTACAACTCTGTGAATATATTAAAAAGCATTGAGTTATACATTTCAAACAGCTGAATTTTATTGTATGTGAATTATTTCTCAATAAAGGTCTTTTAGAAAAAGTCAAGAACCTCTAGTTTCAATTTTAGAGGAAAGCGGCAGCCTATAGCTTTCAAAACAATTGGAATGCAAACAGGAGGGAAATGTTAGGTAAACTGAAAATAATGGAATGAATTAAACAAGTAGGGGTGATTTCAGCTCCTCTTCTTTTAGGTAGAAAGAGCTTTTCTTTTCAAAGAGGGCTCCTTTGAAATCCTTTGGGTATCTTATTGAATGAAATGGAAGTTGGTGTGTTTATGTTTCATGACTAGCAAAATGAGTTGGCAAGTTAATGTCTTTATATATGCATATATATTCAAATACACACACACACACTTTAAGAGTATTTTATAAGTATATAAAGTACTTACATCATCCAGACCTGTTGTCAACAAGAATGAGTAAACCACTCTCTGGTAGCACTTAGCCATAAGAAGTGAATCAACCATGTAAGAACATTGGGACACCATCCTGCAAGAATTCGGTTGCACAATGAAATACTGCTTAAATGGAAGAATTACTTTGTCAATTTTGAATGATCAGTATACTCTCAGAAAGTACACCGTAAACCTCAATCACCATAACCTGCATTATATTGCTGGTGTTCTCTATTCAATCCTGTATCATTCTTCACCATATTATCAATTACTGAATCTTATAGGACATGATTGTATATCCTTCTACCCCATGCTCCACAGTGTCTTTTGACTATCCAGAACAGTAGCAGTCTGAGGAAAATTTGTAAATCTTAGAAGTGTCAGGTAGTCAAAGCTTCCTCTTAGACTCAAGCTGTTAATTAACATAGTTTTTTAAAAATGTGTTTTATGCTCGTCTTAAATGTTTCATAATGATAGAACCATGTGAATAATTTGTCATCATTATCATTGCCAAGTGTTGGGTATTGAAGCTGTTGCTTTTCGCTATCAGCTCACTTGTTCTCCAATGTCAACTGTATGTTTAAATAAATTGCCAACTTAGTATATAGCCGGTATCCTCAAACATTAGTTTCAGTTGATAATTTAACATAGATGGCCCTTTGAAGGAATTCTTTGTTTCCTAAATCATCTTTTAAAATATCAACATGTTTTTTTCCCAGCATCAATGTTTCAAATTTCCTAATATATCAGTCTTTGTGTTATAATATTCCATGATTATTTCTCAAAGAAAATGCTTATATGAATCATTCTTTTTTCAATCATTTTCTCAAAACTTTTGATTATTATAATCTGTATCTATTAATAAATGATAAAACCACTTTTGTCAAGAGAAATTAACTCTTTTTCAAATGCATGTTTGGTTTTCCTGTGTTTGTTTTGATTCTATTGTTACTTGTATTTAACAAATAGGTACAGTGGTATGTGACTTTAAATTTATTAGTTCAGAGTACCTGGGCACCATTTAGTAGGTGAACAATTAGATGCTTTGAATTTTATCATAGAATTCAATGAGAATTTTTATGAATTGATGTATAAGTTAAATCCTATAACCCGTTTTGATAGGTTCTATCTTTTTAGCATTAAGTTTTGAGAACACAAAGACTGCTGGAATAGTCAACCTCGATGAATATAATTTTGGGTAGCATAAGGCACTGCCATGAAGGATACCTACTGTAGGCATTTTTGGGGGGCTGGGGGAGAGACTGAGAAGCAATATCCATGTGCATTTATAATTCCCAAAACTGTCTTTAGAGAGTAGGTGAAATTTATCTAAGAGTCTGGAAGGTTCATACTCTTCAGCTGTGTAAACATTTCCAACCTCGACTGAATTTATTATAATAATTCATTTAAATACATGTTTTTGTGTTATTTCTAGGTCTCTTCTGACAGTGCTAATTGCTGTGGCAAAGTAAGACAGGTAGAATCAGTCTTTGATCTTGGGGAATTGCAGGAGTAGTCAGTCCAGCCATTTCCCTGTCCGGGTAATGAATTGAAGCACAGATTATTTAACTGCTGTGTCCAGGGCAAATTCAACGGTTAATGTCTGAACTAGGACTAAAATCAATCCAGTTATTCTTCTTTAGCTCTAGCTGTAGTGCTGACTTTGATGAAGAAATTGGGCTCCAAAACCACTGTTAGAGACTTTAGGGATTTTTTTCTTATATAGTTAAAGGTAATAGAAAATATTCTGAAAAATCTGGCTCATTATTTAGAAATGTTCTGAAAAGTTTGTAATACATAACCGTAACAGCTTTTTTATTTGATAGAGGATTGGTGTTAGGAGCTGAATTATGTCCCTTCCCCACTCCCCTCAATTCATGTTGAAGTGCTAACCCCTAATACCTCAGAATGTGACCGTATTTGGAGATAGGGTCTTTACAGAGGTGATTTTGTTAAAAGGGGGGGGTTATTAGGGTCAACCCTAATCCAATATGGCTCGTGTTACTATAAAAAAAGAAAATTTGGACATAGACACAGAGATAAGATGATGTAAAGATACAAGGAGAAGGTAGCCATCTATCAAGGAGAAAAGCCTACAACAAATTCTTCTTTTATGGCCCTCAGAAGGAATCAACCAAGATCTTAGACTTTTAGATTCCAGAACTAAGAGATAATAAGTTTCTATTGTTTAAGCCACTTAGTCTGTGGTACTTTGCTTTGGCAGCCTTAGCAAACAGATATAATAAGTTTTATTTAATTGGATCTAGGTTAAGTAGGAACAAATGTATCCTGAAAGGCCTAAAAAGTAAAAAGGGAAAAAATTTTATGATTGAACCAATTACATATACAACAGAAGAGGAAACCTAGTTCTTCCATATTTTTAAATTCATTCATTCACTTATTTTCTCCACCAACATTTTTGCTTATTGTGTGTTAAACATTTTGTTAGGTGCTATGGGCACAAAAGTAAATTTGGTATTCTGTGCCCTTAAAGAGATCAGATTCTAATGATGGTAGCAGTGAACATCTAAATAAATCATTAAAATATTGTTTGAAAAGTGCTGTGATAGATATGAACCAGGTGTGCCAGATTGAAAAGCAAATAATTAACTTCATATAGGTTAGACGGAAAGGTTTTTCACAGCCTTTTAAGCCTTGAAGGAAGCTTCCATGCCAGGTAGAAAGTATCAGGGAGAATATTGTATTTCATGAAAGGGGTAGAGTATGTGCTAAAAGTTAAGGTAATTAAAAATAAGGTTGCACTTGATGAAACTTGATAAGACTTTAAGACAGGAGATTTAAGGAATCTGTTGGGCGATGTTAGGGGTTGCTGGAGACAAGAGTCAAAAGACTTGTATTTTAAGGTATAATAAAAATATGGGTTCACTTGAATGCCATAGGACATCACTGATAGGTTTTAAGCAGGAGTGAGAAATGATCAGATTTACTTTCTAGAACGTTAATTTTGATGTCAATGAAGGAAATACTGAAATAGGGAGCAGTTAGAAGTGGAGAGCTGTGAGTTCAGGCACAAGGTGATGAGGGTCTATAACGAGGTAATGGCCATAGGAAAAAGAGAAAGTCATGAATTTGAGATTTGTTTATGAGATATATTTGATGAGATATCCTTATTCATTGGATATTTTAGGTAAGGAAGAGGGAAATTTAATATCTTTTTTAGATTGGGGGAATAGGTAGATTATAATGCTGCTAATAGGCAATATAGGGAAAGAAGTGGGCTTTGCAGGGGAAAGCACTTTATTTAAGATTTGGGCATTGATGAGTTTGAGGTAATCATGGAATTTTCAAATGGAGAATTTGCTTTGTACAAATTTATATTCAGTTCAATGGCAGCTTGCCCAAGTCAGCGATATGTTATTAGACCCCGAAGACCGCTGCTAAACCATCTAAAAGTGAATCTAATGGTGTTTTTAATTTGATGAGAGATTCTTATTAGCCAAAATATCTTACTAGAGAGATATCAATATTTTTATAACAGCAACACTGAGAGAAAGTCCCACATTTATTGAACATATAAAAGTCCTGCCATCTATTTTTTAAATTCAGAGCCATTTTGGAATAACTGAAAGATTGAGAAATATATGTGGAGTTGCTTAAGGAAAGCTTGTATTAAAAACAGACTTACTACATTCATAAGGGAGGCAATTCTTGGGTAAGCATTCTTCCTCATTTGGGAATGCTCAGGCTGATGGTTTGTTAGATGGTTTATGTGCCAATTCAATTTGATAAACATTTAATGAGTATCAAGTGTTTTACTAGGCTCTGTAAGTAACTACATAGCCCTGCTCTTGAGCGCTTATATTCTCAAAACCATTTTATGTCCTCTAATTTCTCCCTTGAGTATTGTGGAACACTACTTTTGGTTTCTGAGTTAACCACTAGGGCATGAGCCACTTGTGTTGGATATTGTTTCAATTACAAGGGCTGCCAGATCACAGATATCACACGGGTTATGTTTGGCACTTTCACAAGGAAGGGCGATGTAAATGGACTCATGGAGAGCTTATTGAGAGGTCACCCAGGGAATACTGAGTCTTTTAGAAAATCAGGGATTAGGGATCCCTGCTGTATGTCTTTTTCTGCTGCAATTAAAATTTTAAATACTTAATAATAGGAGACTTCTTGATGTGATAGCAAAACAACAACAACAACAAACATAGCTGGGACTCAAGAGATCCTACTCCCAATTTAGTACTAGTGAGCAGTGGAACTGTTTCCCTGTCCATTAGATGTATGCTTAAATTAGATCAGTGGTTCTTTCGTATGCGTACATAAGCCTTTGCATTAATTTCAGGAAGTTCATACAAACACTGAAATGCAGCAGCAACCTGTGGATTTGTGCACATTGAACTACATGAATATGAACTCTTATTGTATGATGCTTGTGCTCTTGAACTTGAGTGATGCTTTCTTTTGGTTTGGCAGCTGCTCTAGGTGGGGCATCTCTGGTTCTTCTGGGGTGGCTAATGAACAATCAGCAGCCCAGTTGCGTTGATTTGTTCCATAACCTCATTAAGTATCCCTCAGTGTTTCCCAGCTCAGTCTATGCACATGTTCGATCTACTACCCTGAAATTTTCTTGTTTGATCTACTATGAGAACATTAGACACATCTCAAAGTACTGAATCCGCCAAGGAGAAAATGTAACTTGCATTAGTGCTTTGGCTCTCTTTGTGTTGACATTAGAGGTTGTAATGATTTTGGCTCATTTCTTGTATATTTTCATGATCATTACTGTAGGGGTTCACTTTTCCTTTGACTAGATTATAGAACAATGAATTCTTTCCAAATGTTAAAATATATATTCATTGATCCCAGCTCATGTTGTATGCATGTGTGTGTTTCTGTATATATGTATATATTTATATATCATTTATATGTCTATAAGAGAATTGGGCAAATGAAAGGATTATTTAGCCATCTATCTATGTAATGATCTTTTCAATACTCAAGGTTGGAGTTATTAATCTTTTACATCAGCTGAGTTAACAGTGTTAAATTCTAAAGTTCCCATCTTAGCTTATTGCTATCCTTGACCTTGATGACATCACCCACAGTTCTATTATTCTGATGGATACTACAATAATAGAATAATTCGATAACACTGAACCCAAATCGTGTTAGAATACTTCCATAACTATTCTTCCTTACCTTCGTAACCTCCACAATTCCTGTGGAATGCATTGAGGGCTACAACACACCAAGACATTAAACATGAGGTTATCAACAATAAGATCTAGAATTAATGTGTTTATTAATGCATTAAGTAATAAAAATCCTAAGTGATAAAAATAATAACATAGCTGACATCCTGATGCATTCTCTGTCTTAACCCCATTGTTTACTGTTCCATTACTTGCTCATTAATAACAAAGTGTAATTATTTAAGCTAGTTATTTGTAACTTTAGATTTTTTTTTTATTTCAAAATACTACAGTGGTACACATGTTTTTGGTTACATGTATCAATTTTGTTATGTATGAGTCAGGGTATAAGTATGCCCATCACCCAGATAGTGTTTATTGTACCCATTACATAGGTTTTTGCCCATCCCCTGTTTGATTTCCACTGAGTTTTACTTCCCTCTGTGTATATATACTCATTGGTTAGTTCTAGTTTAATAGCGAGTACATGTGGTATTTGTTTTTCTATTTTTTAGATGCTTAGGGTAATGGTCTCCAGTTCTATCCAAATTGTTACAAAAGGCCTTAATTCATCCTTCTTCATGGCTGAGACCTTTGGATTCTTATGTAGAGTCTCTTAGCATTTGCTTATCTATTATTTTTCCAAAATATTTCAGTATCTTAAAAGTATAGCTGATAATGCAAATAGATAATACTTTTCAGAATCATCCTTCTTCTTTAGCCATAAAGAGGTATCATTATCATATATTCACCTTTATATTCATATTAAAATTTGCACGGTCCTGGAACTTACTATCAGTGTCACTTTGCTCTTTTACAGACTGCTTTTATGGTATCATACTAAGAAATCTTTTCCTATCCCTAGCTCACAAAGGCTTTCTTCTATGTATTATTCCAAAAATATTATGGTTTTAAGTTTTAAATTTAGGTCTGTGATCCATTTTATAGAAATTTTAATGTATGAAGGTTTGGGTCAATTTTCTTTTTCTTTTGTTTGTATATGGATTTTAATTATTTCAGCATCAGTCATTGAAAAGACTGTCCTTTCTCCACGGCATCACCTTTTTTCCTTTGTAAAGTTGTCCGTATGTCTCAGTTGTCTGTTTATGTGTGGGTTTCTTTTTGGAATCTCTGTTTTGTTCCATTGATCTATTTGGCCGTCTGTGAGTTGACACTACACTTTCTTGACTATTGTAGCATTGTAATAAGTCTTTTAATCAGGTAGAGTTAGCTCTACAACTTTGTTCTTTTTCAAAGTTATTTCGGCTATTCTAGGTCCTTTGCATTTCTACATAAATTTTAAAGTAAGCTTTTAAATTTCTATAAAAATCCTGGGATTTTGTTTGGGATATGTTGAATCTTACATCAATTTGGGGAGAATTATCATTTTAACGCTATTGAGTCTTGTGACCTATGGACAAGGTATGCCTCTCTATTTACTTATATCTTTATTTCTCTTAGTAATGTTTTGTAGTTTTCACTTTGCATGTCTTATACAACTTTTATCAGATTTATCCCTAAATATTTCATATTCTTGATGTGATTTTAAGTGGTATTTTTTTCTAAATTTGAATTTCTGATTATTTGTTGCTGAAACATAGAAATACAATTAATTTTTATGTTATATACAATTAATTTTTATGTAATATATGTTGATCTTGGATCAACACCACTTTGCTAAACTCATTTATGTAATAGTATTTTGGTAATTATTGGACCATCTATAAAAGATCATAATGTCCTATATTATCATTCATAAAGACAGTTTTAGTTCTTCCTTCCCAATCTGAATGCCTTTTATTTTTTATCTCATCCCACTCCCCAAACACACACACACACACACACACACACACACACACACACACACACACACAGATACATGATTCTCTGGCTAGAACATCCAGCGTAATGTTATATAAAAGTTATAAGATAAGACATCTTTGCATTGTTCCTGATGTTAGGAGGAAAACATTCATTCCTTTACTGTTAAATATCATGTTTAGTGGAGGTTGTTTTTTTAAATGCCCTTTATCATGTTCAGAAAGTTTTCTTCTAGTGTGCTGAGAATTTTTATCATGAATGGATATTGAATTTCTTTAGTAATTTTTCTTCATCCACCAAAATATTTTTTTCTTTTTCGTCTTTTAATATGGTTAATTATATTGATTACTTTTTTTGTTTTTCGAGACAGAGTCTCGCTTTGTTGCCCAGGCTAGAGTGAGTGCCATGGCGTCAGCCTAGCTCACAGCAACCTCAAACTCCTGGGCTCAAGCAATCCTTCTGCCTCAGCCTCCCA
>NW_012139413.1:8332826-8334701 GCF_000956105.1 Propithecus coquereli
TAATATTCATTGCAATAGCTGTAGCATTTGGAGTGATACCTTATCTCTGATTCCTGATACTGGTATTTTCTGTCTTCTTTCTTTTTTTCTCTAATCAGTCTGGCTAGAATTTTATTGTTTCCCCTCCAGTCCTTTCAAAGGATCAGTTTTCAATATCACTGAATTTTTCTATTGTATTGTTTCATCGATTTCTACTATATGCTCTCATTTCTTTTAGTTAATTTGGTTTTAATTTTCTGTTCTTTTTTAAAAGGAGTTTATTATACTTTTTAATTAAACATTGTTTATGTCACGCATATTTTATGATTATGTTGAGTTTATTTTTTTCTTGGGTTAATTTTATATTTTGTAGGTTAAGAAGAAAATAGGGTTCTTGAGTCAAGGGTACTCTTTTCTCCTCTGGAATAGAAAGCTTTAATGCATGCTTGCAGACCAGTGTTTTCCCTTCTGTCACTTTCCCATGATAGCCTAAAAGCAGTCATCTGTTATAATAAGATATTCTGTCTGATTTGCAAAATATACAGTCTCTTAATTTCAGATTAACCATGCTAAAGAGCATTGGTCTAAATGAATATTTGTTATTTTTTTGCTATAAAATGTAATAGTTACAATAATGTCAAATTTCCTGTGATTACAAATTTTTTTTCAAACTGTACAACATTTCTTCTCCCATCCTGACTACCTGAAGAATTTCTGTTTCTTGAAAGACATCATACTCATCTAATAACTATATGTGGTTGCCTAATAAATGCTGGTATAGCAGTTTTGATGCACATTATTTATGGTCCTTATATTACCTCACATCTTTTCTTTTTTTAAATTGTATATTTGTTAGTTATTTTCATTCTGAATATTTATTAGCATGTATGCATATTAAGCTTCACTATTTTGGATAAGGGACATTATTCATTGGGGAGAATAATTTCCAGTTTCTCAGTGATATTATACTTTTCTAAGTGTATGGTGCTGAGGCACACATTACAGGCTTGATATGACTCAAAAATATCTTTTATGTTACTGCTTTCAAAAACCTTTGACAATGCAAGAGGGGTGGGGTGGTCAATTCAGAAACAAGGCAAATGGAAAGGAACTATTTGAGTATGCTTAGTCAGGTATCTGAAAGTTGAAGATAAAAGTTGTAGGGCAATGAGGACACATAAGACATGAGGAAGTGTCCTACACCTCCCAGGTAGCATGCTTTAGCACTATAATATTATAGAAAATGTCTGCCTTATTTCTTCATTTATGTAAGGGTTTTCCAGATGCTGCGAGGAGCCCATAATATCTGGTTTTTTTAAGAAAACCTAACCATAACTTAACTATTTATGCTTTTCATCTTATTACCCAATAAAAACAACAGAAACCAAAAAAAGGAGTTCATCAAAATCAGCATTTGTCTTAAGGTACAGATAATATTTAGTTTTGAAGATTTGATTCAATTTATCTAACGGATAAAAAATACAGTGGTGCAAACTCTTATTTTTTCATTATAGAATCTATGGTTCTTAAAAAATATTTTTTTGAATGTTAATTTAATAATTTGACTACTTAAGACTAAAATGGCTGGCCTAGATTTATGCTTATTTTACTTAATACTAGAAATGGTATTTTTAAAAAAATGCAATTTGGAACAAATGAAACTATCTGGAAGTGGTAAACATTTTACTGGATTGTCTTCTAATATAAGAACAGAAACTAGACTTCCTGTAAAAGTTTAATAATTTTGTAAAATTGAAAAGATTTCCAGTTTCATCTCATATTTTCCCTTTTATTAGAATATAATGAACCCTTTTTTCAGTGATTCTTCTGATAAAATATACAGATTAATAGAGATGTGTATTTGATATTAGATTTTTACCAATTATTTTTAAAAAG
>NW_012139413.1:8338836-8339349 GCF_000956105.1 Propithecus coquereli
AGGTAGATGAAATTGGGTATTTCAGCATTGTTCTATTTATTAGTGATATTGAATACATCTAAAAATGTTTAGGAGTCATTGTGCTATCTTCTTTGAATATCGTGTTCATATATTTTGCTCATTTTTTCTATTAGTATGGTTCTCTTTTTCTTATTGCTATTTAATAACTCTTTATTAAGGATATTAATCATTTTTTTCACTTATTTTTTTTCTCCTAAATTGCCAACTTTAATTTTATTTATATTTTCCCTCAATATCTGTTAATATTTACCTTATTTCTGGCCTTATTTCTGTCTTCTGGGTGTGGAGCAATAGTTATAAAACTTTCCCTACACAAAATTATATTACTAATTGTTTAAATTTTTCTTCTACATTTTGATGTTTAATGTTTAATTCAATAGGAATTTACTCTCATGTATAATTTAAAGCAAAAATCTAACTAATTTTATTTCCAGTGGCTAGTACCACTTAATGAATAGCCCAACCTTATTGATTTGAAATGTCTCAGTTATC
>NW_012139413.1:8339399-8340909 GCF_000956105.1 Propithecus coquereli
TTAATAATTTTGTAAAATTGAAAAGATTTCCAGTTTCATCTCATATTTTCCCTTTTATTAGAATATAATGAACCCTTTTTTCAGTGATTCTTCTGATAAAATATACAGATTAATAGAGATGTGTATTTGATATTAGATTTTTACCAATTATTTTTAAAAAGTTGAGATTAGAGGTCCCCTCTTCACCTCAATGTAATGATTATTTTCATTTTTGCATATTATTATAGAACTTCAGTTAAAACAAAATATTACTTTAAGCTGTTTCTGTAAAAGTGCATGATCTGCTCAAATCTAGGGTACTGTAGTCACTCAAAAGGGAGCTCTTAATGCTCATGCTATTCTGTCAGTTTACATATTTGCCAATGTTTGAACGAATAAAAGATGAGTTAAAAGTTTCAATTATATCAAAATTATATTGTGAGATAATCATCATATTCTATGTTGAGATAATATATAACTCAGTTTTCTTTAGAGGAACAAAGTGTTTATTCTACAGTTAGATCCAATACTCCAAATGCAAATGTTCTGAGGGAGACTAGCAATTTAATTTTCTTTTTAAGGAATGTGGGACGATACACTGGGGATACTTGAAAGTTTTTCTAAGAAGTGGTTGTCTGTAGTTTGGTATTCAAACCTGACATTACCCCACATGCAACTGGATACTATTGGTGGAATTGAACACTCAAGTGAGCATTTCTTAGTTTCTTCAGAGTAGAGGAGACTGGTCTTTAGGCCTCCATCCTAACTATCCATTTAAACATTGTCTTCTGTTCCAGGGAATCATTTCTTAACTCCTTACATTTATTATTCTAATCTTTGATTTATGTACTCACCATTATAATATCTTTATTTTTTAAATGAATTTTCTATCCTCTCTTACTTAAAGGAATGACAATGTATGTTTATTTAGTGCCTATTATAAGCTGGTCAGAAGTAGCATGCTAAAAGGAGATTCTGAAAGAATATGGGTATAGATGGATATCACCGGTCTATGCTATTGGCATTGGCCTGGTCTGAAGGAGGTAAAGAAGAAGGGAAGAAGCACTGAAAATATTTACCACCTACTTAAGACTAGCTCTTCATCATTAATAGTAGTGCAAGTTTATTTCCAACCTGTGTCACTGGACATCTTTGTGTAGAGAAGTGTTTTCACAGACATTTTCTTTAACTCTAGCACTATCTTATGAAGGCATGTAGTTGTCAAAAGGCGAATCAGCCCAGAGCATCTCCACTAATGGAAATGTTTCCAAGTATATAAATTGGTCGTAACATCAACTCTGTATACTGAAGGCATCACTTTAAGAAAACTTGAAATATGGTGTAGGTCATTACTGTTATCTTAACAATGATTATGTATCTTCAGCTGATAAGTTGTCTCAAATAGAGATCCATTTTGTAACCTAATATTATGGAGTGAGGGGGAAAATCCCTTTGTAAAAATTCTTCACCACTATCTCCATAATCTCTACTTCACTGAGTTTCATCCAAGTGCGAAAATGAAAAATTATAA
>NW_012139413.1:8351059-8352114 GCF_000956105.1 Propithecus coquereli
TTCACTATTTTCTTCAAGTATCTATTTTTTCTTAGTATCTCCTGTCTTTGGTATTCCATTTCTTTTGCTTTACTAATTTCTCTTTTAAGTAAATGCTTTCATGATTATAGCTTTCCTATAAATAATTTATCTGTCTCCATAGGTTTTTCTAATATCATACAGTTTCATTGTAATTTCCTCTTTAACCCATGAGTTAGTTAAAGATGTGATATTAGCTTTAAAAATTTTAATTTCTAGTTTTTGTTGCTAGTATGTAGAAATATCATTTTTGATTTTCTTATATTGACTTTGTATCCTGTTTACTTATTAAACTCATTTATTCAAATATCATTGTGTAGATTCCTCAGGGTTTTTTGCATGGACAATTTTTTTTCTGAAAATAAAATTTTTCTTCTACCTTTCCAAACTGTATGCTTTTATTTCTTTTTTCCTACCTATTTTACTGGCTTGGCTGTCCAGTACAGTATTGGATATAGAAGTGATAATAGCAGAATCCTTTTTTGTTCCTTATCTTAGAGAGAAAGCATTCAGTGTTTTCATTATATCACCATGTGAGAATGATGTTAGCTGTGGGCTTTTTCAGAGATGCTAGTCTTCTCAGGCTGCTGCTATAATAAAATATCATTGACTGGGTGGCTTAAAAAATGGAAATTTTATTATGATGGGGAGGTTGGGAAGAGAGAGAGAGAGAGAGAACTCTGGGGTGTGTTCCTTTTTCTTTTTTTTTTAAGGACACCAGTACTAACGGATGAGGATTCTACACTTCTGACGTTATTTATGTCCTTAAAAACCCTATCTCCAAAAGTAGTTGGATTGGGGGTTAGAAACTCAACGTATGAATTTTGGGGGGATAAAATTTAGTCCATAATAGATGCCCTGTATAAGATTGAGAAGTTCCATTATAATTTGCTTAAAATACTTATTATGAATAGGTGTCAAATTTTGTGAAATGTTTTTTGGTATCTTTTGAGATGATCATATGATTTTTTTCTTTTCCTTTTAACTATGTTAATGTGGGGAATTACTTAATTCATTTTTTGAATGTTAAGCCAACC
>NW_012139413.1:8355975-8356582 GCF_000956105.1 Propithecus coquereli
AAGAAAGCATACTTTGTATGATTTTCATGTTTTAAATTTATTGAGATTTGTTTTATTACTCAGAATGTGGTTCATCTTGGTGATTGTTCCACATGCACTTAAAAATAATGTGGAATGTTCTACAAATGTTAATTAATTAGATCACGTCAGTTGATAGTATTCAGTCTTCTGTATAACTTACTGACTTTTTTTGCTCTGCTTGTTTTATCAATTGCTGAGAGAGACATTGAAATCTCTAATTATATTTGTATATTTTTCTGGTTCAAGTTTATCAGTTTTTGTTTCATATATTTTAAAGATCTTTTATTAAGTGCATAAAACTTTAGAACTATTATGTCTTCCTGATGAATGAACCTCTTTATCACTATGTAACTATCCTTTTTATACTAATATTATTCATTGCTCTAAGATCTTCTTTTCTGATATTAATATATAATAGAAATTCCAGCTTTCTTTTGATAAGTGTTTGCATGTTATTTCTTTTTCTGTTCTTTACTTTTAATCTTCTTTCTTTCATATTTAAAGTAGTTTTTGTTGTTAGTATATAGGATTTTCATTTCCATTTGACAATCTATCCCTTTTAATTATTCAGATCAGTTAGATTTGA
>NW_012139413.1:8367927-8368724 GCF_000956105.1 Propithecus coquereli
TCTTTGCTTTAAAAACATTTTAAAATGTAATACTAGCTAGGAATTGATTGTGAAAAGCTGCCTTGCTATAATTACTTTTAAAAATTAATTTTTAAATGAATGACATTTTCATGTAGCAAAACATATGCCTTCATTGAAGGTTGTGATGTGAAAATTATTTTTTATTGTATTTTCTATATTCTTATTGGAGAAAATGAACAAAGTTTCATACACTGAGATTTATGTTTGTGGGTTTTTTTGGTTGTTATTTACATATTATTTACTGATTATTAAATGTTACATAAGTGACTTGTCTGTGCCACTGAAACATTCTTTTGCCAAAAGAAAGCATTATATATTTTCATCATTAATTGGAGCACTTTCAAAAACAATTATTCTAGCAGTCATTTTCATATTCTTGGAATTATATTTGCTTATTAGATTTAATTGAAAATATTGTTGATACAAATATTAGGATGCTTTTGTGGTAAGGTAATATAAAATGGCAAGTGTTTCTGTTTATTCCTTGGGAATTATGTTCTTTCTCTTAATCAGTTTAAAAAAATTATCTGAATAAAATCTAGGTGAGAAAGTTAGCTAATGAATAGCTGATTTTGTATTTGGTTAGTTTTGAGAAGTTTTACCAGGTTAAACTTTTAAAAATTACTTTTTCTCTTTTGGAAAGAAGACATTTGCTTTTGTTATAAGACCAAAGTGACACCAAGTTATATGTGGCATCAAGCTAAATAAAGGCTTTGTGATTACTCCTTCATTGGTGGTACCGTGGATTATTCTGTTAACTTTCATGTGTCTTTGTA
>NW_012139413.1:8368774-8370403 GCF_000956105.1 Propithecus coquereli
ATCTTGGGCAAGAGCAACAACATAGTCTCTATGTGTAAATTACATAAGAAAAACAATTATGTAGAGTTACATGAAAAATATTTGCAATATAAAACCAATTGCTATATGAAATTCCCAATCGAGGATATAGAATATAAAATACTTATATTCACTTATGCCCATGAATCTAATTGAGGATTATCTACATTTTTACTTATTTGACCATCAATAAAATTGACTACATTACTAAGCAGTAATTGAATAGTCTTTTTTTTTTTTAGAGGAATTGTTGTTATATTTTTCTTTGACCGTATTTATTTAGCATGTTTTATTATCATCCTCAGAAAGAATAAATAAAGATAATTCTGAAAATAACAGTACTGCTTTTTACTCAGTAATACTCTTTCATTGATTTGTGCTTTTCCCAAATAGAGGAATTTGTTAGCTTGGTGGGTATCAAGTCAGTAGACCCAGCCAAGCTGATTATAGCAAGCATATTTGCCACAAGTAAGGAGCACACTGGGGATAGTTCCCAAAGCAATGTGTTCCCAACCAAGGCGGCTAGACTGGTTTTATAGTCAGAGGGTAATGATGTGTGATATGATAGGATCTTGCAATGGGATGATACCAGAAAATATACTCTGGCTGGATCCTGCCATGAAGTGGTGCCAGGGCTCAATCTGATTGGATCCTAGGTTCTGCCATGTGGTGCCTGCTTCTTAATTCAGTCCTTGTTCCTCAGTCCAAGCACTTAGGTTTTGCCCCATGGTTGTACGCTTGGTTCACATGAGCGTGCCTGCAACCTGAGAGTCCATGGCAACTGAAAAACAATTCACAACTTTGTTACATAGAAGTTAACCCAGATTCATCTGGTGTGGTTACATTCCCCAAAGAATTACTTATATGTCACCATTAGTAAATTACTACACTAGGTACCTGAGGCTAATAAAAAGAAATATTGGCTTGCTACCTGCTTCCAAGGGTTGTAATATCTAGTTAAAGTCATAAAATAGTAACCTGTGAAAGTACTTATAAAGAATGTTTACCAATGAGCTCACTTTAGTACTCTAAATAGGTTTCAGAAATGAGGCATAGATTCTAAGGGAGCAATTATAATGAAGCAATATTAATCAAGAAGGAATCATGAGGTAAGTTTGGAGCAAGTTCTAAATGAGAGAAAAACGGTATTTTAGACAAGGCATTCAGGTGGGAAGAATGAATGAATATAGGAAGATATGAACATAGTGTATGCAAAGGGTAGCCTTTTTCTGTTGGGCTCATAATCATTCTTCTTAAGAGACTTAAAACTTGTAACTGTTAAAAATCTAGGTTTGGAATCAAACAAATCTTTCTTGAAATTCTGTTCTATCATGTACTGGTTATGTGGCCTTGATCAAGCTTCATTTTTCTCATTTTTAAAAATGGGGACAAAATTATCTACCTTGAGGATGAATTGAAATGGTGCCTCTAAAGTCTTTAACATGGGGCTAGGCAAATAATAACTACTAAGTTAATTACATTACAGCTCTTAGTATGTGTTTTCATTATAATCAGTACTTACCACATTTTACAGTGCTTATTTGTCACTCTGGCTAGGCTATAACCCTTTGAAGGGGTAGCTTTTATATTAGGTACTATATTAATGAATAT
>NW_012139413.1:8370453-8371012 GCF_000956105.1 Propithecus coquereli
TATTATTTTGTATAGCTGCAGATTTCTACTTATATCATTTTGCTTCTACCTCAAGAACTTACTTTAACATTTCTCATGTAGTAGCAAAGAATTTTCTCAGTTGTTGTCTGAAAAAATATTTATTTGCTTTAATTATTAAAAGATATTTTTATTGGGCTTAGATTTCTATATTGATGGTTTTATTATTTTGTTTTGTTTCAGCACTTTAAAGTATGCTCCACTGTCTTCCATAGTTTCTTATGAGAAGTTGTCTGTAATTCTCATCTTCGTTCTTTTGTACATGATATATCTTTTTCCTTCAGCCGCTTTCACTAAGGCATGACTCTCTGGGGTCCCTTCTGGGGGTCCCCAGTATTCTTTGATGTTTTTATATTCTAAATGGTGGAAATCTGTCTTCCAAACCATTGTGAATTCTGAAAATTGTTTGGCCTCCTATTTCCAATGATTCTTTCCCAGGTTCCAAGTGATTTCTGCTCACACGTGGGCAGATCAGTTAATGCCTGAACTGGACCTCCATGCAGATTTTTAGAGATATCTTTATTTCTGTAGCCTTGTTATT
>NW_012139413.1:8375532-8376191 GCF_000956105.1 Propithecus coquereli
AAAAACATCTATTACATTTGCTTGAAATTATATTCAAAAATAAATGTTTCTGATGTTCTGGGATTTCTGAGGGTATCTATAAAAGTTCTACCTTTCTTGCTATTTCATATTGAGAATGGGATGTGTCACTTCTCAAACTGATGAACTAGACCAGGGATTGGCAAATTATGGCCCCTAGGCCAAATCTGGCCCACCACCTGTTTTTGTAAACGAAGTTTTATTGGAACACAACCAGGCAAATTTGTTTACATATTATCTATGGCTGCTTCACATTGCAATGGCACAGCTGAATAGTTGCAACAGATACTATATGGCTAGAAAAGCCAAAATATTTACTATATTTTATTATGGAAAAGTTTGCAAATCTGAGAATATACAAATCTAAATTCACATGAGATCTTCAACTTCATTTTTATACTTTTTTTGTAGGGAACATTTTCTTCTCCCCATTAGATTTACTAAGAACATCAATAGTACTGACTAAAAATGACTACTGTTTCATGTATGTTAGTCTTTTCCATTTTGTTTAGATTATAAACTCCCACGATGTGCCTAACATTGTAGGAATATCCTTCTTATATAACTTATAAAATATTACAAACATAAATGGCAGGAAATGTAACTTAAAATATTGAATGGAACAATTGATTAATCTCTTG
>NW_012139413.1:8376241-8377733 GCF_000956105.1 Propithecus coquereli
TGCAATGGCATAGCTGGATAGTTGCAACAGAGACCATATGGCTAGAAAAGCCAAAATATTTACTATATTTTATTATGGAAAAGTTTACAAATCTGAGAATATACAGATCTAAATTCACAAGAGATCTTCAACTTCATTTTTATACTTTTTTGTAGGGAACATTTTCTTCTCCCCATTAGATTTACTAAGAACATCAATAGTACCGATTAAAAATGACTACTGTTTCATGTATGTTAGTCTTTTCCATTTTGTTGAGATTATAAACTCCCACAATGCGCCTAGCATTGTAGGAATATTCTTCTTATATAACTTATAAAATATTACAAACATAAATGGTAGGAAATGTAACTTAAAATATTGAATGGAACAACTGATTAATCTCTTGCATGATCATATTATTTTGTGAAACTATAAACAAACTTGTTGAAACAATTTATTGAGGCAAAGCACACAGACTTACATAGTACATATGACTTGAGAAGAAAACAAAATTACAGGTATTAAAAAGTGTTAAATGAACAGGCTATCATGAACATCATCTAGTTAGCTCCCATTAGTGTCATTAAGAAACTTATTTACAAGCACCACATGTACTTGCCATCAAATTGGTATTAACTGATCAACACATAAGTGCACATATAAGAATAGCATTTATTGGATGTCGGGCAGGGGGGAGGGGGGAGGAGGGGACAAGTATATGCATACACAAAGAGTGCGATGCGCACCGTCCGGGGGATGGACACGCTTGAAGCTCAGACTTAGGGGGCCGGGGGGGAAGGGCAACATACATAACCTAAACATCTGTACCCCCATAATATGCTGAAATAAAAAAATAAAAAAGAAATTTATTGACGTTACAGTTTGTCCCTGTGTTTGTATGCATGGTATATGTTTCTCCTAAGTATTTTATCAATTTTCATTACATTTTCTTTCATGTTTGCTTATTTTCAGCCTTTTTAGTCATTATTTCCATGGCTTCCTACATTTTTTTTGTTGTTGGATTCTTTTAGTTTTCTCTCAGTTTGGAGTCTAGAATTCAGATCAGCGCTTCAAGTAGAGCTCTCATCAGTGTGAGGGTGATAGCGGGACTACCTTCTAACTCATGTAATCTTGTGAAGAAGAGGCACTGTGCATGGTCATTATTATCAGCAAATAAAATTCATGTAAAGGTCATCTCCCTAAAGTCTGCTTTCTCTTTTTATAAGTAAATTTGAATAAACATTGGGGATAGAATTTACCAGGAGCAGAATTCATTGAGAGTTAGTCTTTAGTGAGGATTTCAGAACTTCCTATAGTTCATTTGCAGGTAAGTGTAGTTTACCTGCTCTGGGGAGATGATGTTGATTATTTAAAAATCAAAGATGAAAGAAGAAACCACAAAGTAAGATGATTTATTTGCTTTTTTGGTAAACTTGATTCTGTTTTGTAACCTTTGAAACATGGATTTTATGAGTGATGCTATTAAAATTTATACTCCCTCTAGAGTGTATTG
>NW_012139413.1:8377783-8379220 GCF_000956105.1 Propithecus coquereli
AGAGGATCTTCACAGCATATCGTAGCCACAGACAAGGTAGGAAACTCTGTGAATTGAAATAATGTCTTTTTTTTTTTATTTTTGGAGACAGAGTCTTGCTCTGTTCACCGGGCTAGAGTACCATGGTGTCAGCCTAGCTCACAGCAACTTCAAACTCAAACTCCTGGGCTTAAGCAATCATTCTGCCTCAGCCTCCTAAGTAGCTGGGACTACAGGCATGCACCACCATGCCCAGCTAATTTTTTCCATATATTTTTAGTTGTCCAGCTAATTTCTTTCTATTTTTAGTAGAGACGGAGTCTCGCTCTTGCTCAGGCTGGTCTCGAATTCCTGACCTCGAGCGATCCTCCCACCTCAGCCTGAAATAATGTCTTAATACTGTTATGTGCTGGGTAACAATGTTTTGGTCAAGTACAGACTGCATATAAGAAGGTGATCCCCTAAGATTATATAACGGAGTTTGAAAGTTCCTATTGCCTAGTGACATTATAACTGTTCTAACAGATAACATTGAAGCACAATGCATTATCTTTTTAATGTTTATATAGGTTTAGATACACAAATATTTACCATTTTGTTACAGTTGCCTACAATATTCAGTATAGTAACATGCTGTACAGGTTTGTAGCCTAGAAGCAGTAAGCTATACCATATAGCCTAGGTGTTTAGTAGGCCACACAGTCTAGGTGTATGTAAGTACTATCATGTTGACACAAAGAAAAAATCACCTAATTTGCATTTCTCAGAACATATCTCTGTTGTTAAGTGATGTATGACTGTAGTTGTACATGTGTAATGGCTTCAGATGAATGTGAAAAATTCAATCTTTGAGAGAATTTGTCTTTTTGATTAATCATAACTTTTTTTCAAATTAGGTTTTTAGCAAATGGTAGATAATCAGTAAATTTCTTGAAGCCCAAAGTCATATAGACAAGTCATTCAGATGGTTGGATAAATTTTTAAGTTTTTATTCAGATGTCTGATATCTCTTCAACTTATCATCGCTAATATTTTCACTTCTGTAACTAAAAGCAAATAAAACTTTGAATAATAATAGCTACCATTTTGGAGGCACTCACTGTGTCCCAGGCCCTTATGAGCCCATTTAATTCTCATAATTGCCCTGAAATATTGATTATTATCCTGATCTTTTACAAGAGGAGTCTGAGTTTCATAGGTTCTAAGTAGTCAAAAACTAGCTAATAAGCAGTGGAGCTAGGATGTAATCAGAGGGTAATCTGATTCTAAAGCCTGAAATAAATGTGTTTTCCCTGTCTTAATGCCCTGTCACATTTGTTGAATAAATGACTTTTGGATCCTTAGGTATAAGTTTTCAGAAGCTTCCCTCTCCCTCATCATCTACCAATTGTGGCTTGTACTTCTATGTATTCACCTCCAGTTCTTGTTTCATCATCTTCTTTGCTAATGGTTGTATTT
>NW_012139413.1:8379270-8381170 GCF_000956105.1 Propithecus coquereli
TTTTTTTTAACAGGAAATGATTTTTAAATGCATTTTTGATTTCCAGATTTTTAAACTCATCTTTCATCTGATTAATGCCAGTGCTTCCCAGCTGGTTTCCTTGCTTGTAGTCTTTCCAAGTCCATTATCACATTTCAGACAGAGGAATGATCTAACTGTAAAGTAAATCACAGCTCTCCTTCATATCTTTCAAGGATCTTCCATTAACCTCAGAATAAAATCTAATCACCTTAACATGACCTGCAAGGCCTCTTATTATCTGGCCTTTGGTTACATGTTTAACTTCATCTCCTGCCATTCCTCTTCGTATTCCATGCTTCAGCCAAATTGAATTCCTTCAACAGTTAGGTTTTCTCTTGTTTATGGCCTTTATAAATGTGGTCCCCCAGCCCAGGCTTCTTCCTCTACTCATTCTGAATCAAGTTAATATGTGAAGGAGAAGACAGGTAAACCATAAAAAAAGTTTAGATTTATTCTAATTGCATCGAGTGCAGGATTATCCCCATTGCCGTTTGAAAGACCATAAGCCTGGTCAACTTTTTAAGAAAGCAGAGGTAAACTGCCCTTACATGGTAAGTCTCTTTGTATCCTGCATTTTTTTTCAAGGCAAAGGTTCTGCGTTTTGAATTATCTAGAGTAGAAAAATCTCTGATGACATTATAAAGGTATATCATAATTTCCCTGAGTCAGCAAGGTATCCTTCTGTCTTTGTCTTTTTGTCTCTGTCTCTCTTTTTCTCTGTCATCCACCACCTACAAGACATTGAATAATCAAATAAATAAAAATATTAATATGAGTTTTATTAGAAGTAATGTTCAAACCAACATTTGGTGATTTTGCTGAATATACAGATTTTACATTCTTAAACTTGAGGATAACATTTTCAAAGGAAATAATTTTTCCGTAGGTCTTTAAAACACAAGATAATTTAAAAGCTTCAACATTGAGATCAAGGTTAACCCTCAGCAAAGTTGTTGAAATGAGGGAATGAATGACGGTTTTTGTTTTAGTGCTTCCTGTCTTTCTTTCATTGCCCTTCTCTTATCTTCTTATTTTCAGTATCTTTTTCAAGGATCTATATGTCCCACCGAGTATAGTGGGATATTAATCTTATGTGTCCTCCACTTTGTTCTGGTATGAATGCAACCAAAAATGGAACTGACTGTTGCAATGAACTGAATGTTTTATTGCCCTCCCCCCCAAATTCATACATTGAAATCTTAACACCCAAGGTGATGGTATTTGCAGGTGGGGCATGTGGGAGGTTATTAGGTCTTAAGGAAATGAGGTTAGTGTCCTTATAAAAGTTACCCAGAGAGATCCCTTGCCCCTTCGACCATGTGAGGACACAGCAAGAAATCACTGCCTATGAACCAAAAAGTGGGGCCTCACGAGACACCAAATCTTCCAGCACACTGCTCTTGGACTTCTAGCCTCCAGAACTGTGAGAAATACATTTCTGTTGTGTTTATAAGCCACCTAGTCTAAGGTATTTTGTTATAGCAGCTTGCAGGAACTAAGACAACTCTTTTTCATAGTCATATCACACTGATTGTTAACTTGGAGACAACTAGTTAAGTGATGAGACTGCTGTTTAGCAAATTCTCGTTTGTTTTATTAAAAATGCTTAAATAATGGCAGTACCATTGGAATTAATGTAGAGTCTCCTATAAGGAAAAAACATAATTTGTATATATAAATTCTGGTTATGCTTAATAAAACAACTGTTTATATTCATAACTCTTTTTCTATTACTTCAGTTTAATTTTGGCTTAATTCACATCAAAAATAACCTCCATAAAAGCAGAGATCAGTGATGGCTGACAAGTGACGTATTCTGAAATTTTATCTACATCTGTTGTACAAATGCACTTTTATTTCAGCTTTCCTATAACAAAGA
>NW_012139413.1:8381220-8383127 GCF_000956105.1 Propithecus coquereli
AGTCTGTAAATTTTCTTTATATTTTCAGAGAATACCTCTGTGTTTCACTGAACTTTTGTATTTTTTTTTGTTTTTGTTTTCCATTTCATTTAGTCCTGTTCTCACCTTTGTTATTTCTTTTCTTCTGCTTTGTGTTTGGTTTGCTCTTCCTTTTCTAGTTCCTTGAGATGTGGTATTATGTTGTCAATTTGTGATCTTTCTGACTTTGGGATGTGGGCATCTTAGGCTATGAATTTTCCCCTTAGGACTCCTTTTGCTGAGTCTCATAGATTTTGATAGCTTGTGTCCCCTTTATTGTCCAGTTGAAGGAATCTTCTGATTTCCATCTTAATTTTATTATTGACCCAATAATCATTCAGAAGCAGGTTGTTTAATTTCCATGACTTTGTGTAGAATTGAGTGTTACTGTTGGAATTGATTTGTAGTTTCAATCCACTATGGTCTGAGAAGATACATGGTATCTTTTCATTTTTTTTTTTTAATTTGTTGAGACATGTTTTGTGGCCTAAGATATGATCAGTCTTAGAGAATGTCCCATGTTTTGGGGTAGAATGTTCTGTAGATATGTTAGGTTCATTTGTTCTAGGGTCCCACTTAAGTACAGTGTTTCCTTATATATCTCATATGAACATAGATGCAGAAATCCTCAATAACATACTAGCAAACCGAATTCAACAACACATCAAAAACTAATCTACCGTGACTAAGTGGGCTTCATCCCAGGGATGCAAGGATGGTTCAACATATGTAAATCAATAAATGTGATTCACCACATAAACAGAAGCAAAAACAAAGACCATATATGGTTATCTCAATAGATGCAGAAAAAATATTTGACAAAATCCAGCACCTTTTCTTGATAAAACCCTTAACAAATTAGGCACAAAAGGAACATATCTCAAAATTATAAATGCTACTGTGTCAAACCCACAACCAACTTCATATTGAGTGGGGAAAAGTTGAAAGCATTACCCACCAAGAACTGTAACAGGACAAGGGTGCCCATTGTTACCACTTCTATTCAACATAGTGTTGGAAGTCCTAGCCAGAGCATTCAGGAAAGAGAAAGAAATAAAGGGTATCCAAATTGTGAAAGGGGAGGCCAAACTATTGCTTCTAGCTGATGGTATGGTCTTGAATCTAGAAAGCCCCACGGACTTCACCAAAAGACTCATGGAGTTGATAAATAAATTCAGCAAAGTCTCAGGATATAAAATCACTATACACAAATCAGTAGTATTTCTATATACCTATAAGAGTCAAGCTGAGAGTCAAACCAATGACTCAATACCATTCACAGTAGCTAAAAAGAAAATAAAATACCTAGGAATATCCTTAACCAAGGAGGTGAAAGATCTGTACAAGGAGAACTCTGAAACACTAAGGAAAGAAACTGCAGATGACACAAATAGAAAACATATTATGTTCAGGGATCAGCAGAATCAACATTGTTAAAATGTCCATACTACCCTAAGTGATTTACAGATTCAGTGCAATCCCTGTCAGAATACCAAAGGCATATTTCACAGATCTGTAAAAAATAATTCTATGCTTTGTTTGGAACCAGAAAAGAGCCTGGATAGCCAAAGCAATCCTAAACAAAAAGAGCAAAGCTGGAGGCATCACATTACCAGACTTCCAACTATGCAAGGCTATAGTAACCAAAACATAATGTATTGGTACAAACAGAATAGAGAACCCAGATATAAAATCATCTACCTATGGCCAACTGATCTTTTACAAAGCAGACAACACCACACACTGGGGGATATGAATCCCTATTCAAGAAATGGTGTTGGGAAGATTGGGTAGCCCCATGCAGAAGAATGAAACAGGACCCCTATCTCTCACCACTCACAAAAATTAATTCAAGATGGATAAATGACTTAAATGTAAGGAATTAAACC
>NW_012139413.1:8383177-8384870 GCF_000956105.1 Propithecus coquereli
CTGATATACTTCACTTAGGATTTTAGCTTCCAGTTCCATTGAAGTTGTTGTGAAATACATTATTTCATTCTTTTTTATGGCTGAGTAGTATTCCATGGTGTGTGTGTGTGCGTGTGTGTATACACCACATTTTCTTTATGCACTCATCAGTTCATGCACATTTAGGTTGATTCCATATCTTCTGCAATTGCAAATTGTGCTGGCAATAAACATACGTGTGCCTGTGTCTTTTTGATGCAATGACTTCTTTCCCTTTTGTTAGGTACCCGGTAGTGCTATTGCTGGATTGAATGGTAGGCCTACTTTTAGTTCTTTGAGGAATCTTTAGATTGCTTTATTTAGGAATTGCTCAAATTACAAAGGCTAATGAAATTTTACCTAGACAATAATTTCCTTTTCCTTTGGAACATAAAATGTAAAAATAAAAGCCTTTGAAAATGCAGCCTAAAGTGGACTCCCAGATGTTTTCAAGTGAATATTGAGTTACTGGAGAGTATGTCTTGAATTGTTCAGTTATACTACATATTACTGTTTTTAATAAAAAACAGCACTCTTAATGAGAAAGGGTAATTAGTCTAAACAACTGACATTTATTTAGGTACTTGCTTTAGAATGTTTTCTGCTGATTGAAAGATAAGGGGAAAATAAACTGGGCAATGGCTATTAAGGACTGGCTAGTGTAGTTTTTCACAGAGATAACATTTTTCAAATTACTGAGTTATGATATTGAAAATGAAGGGCAAGCTCCTTGTTGGGTGAAAGTGTTAGAATAGCCCTAATGCAGAATCTCATTAAAACAACTGTCAGGATTCCTCTATTTTACCATCACCTTCCCTATTCTTTAAGAAGCAACTGTCGTTTTGAGTGAGTGTACTGCCAAAGAGGCATTTACAAATAAATGAAAAATGTCACAATTGATTTCACTCCTTCCAGAATACTGTGTGACAGCTTTGTCACAAACTGTCTTTGTTACTCTCTGTTTTAGATGTCCCAGCTGGACATTGGAAATAGCTTTCGATGGTTTAGGGCCTCTTTTATTTGACCCTAGGTAAGCCCTCTATTGGTGACCTTTTATAAATATTTGTAAAGCTGTTTGAACAGTTAGAGAAAATGAAAACCCTGTCCCTCTTTCTCTCTGTAACTACTGTTTTTGTCAAAAAGCATTCGGGTGTCAATTGTTTACATACATACTCGGTCATTTGGGGAAATTATTCCCATTACATAGCACTGTGAAATTACACAATTATATTTTACATTCTCTTCCTCAATACAATGTTTTTTTTATTATGCCAAATGTATTAATAATGCAAATAACAATACTACTTGTAAATGAGATGTCTGGCTATGCTTTTCTTATATTTTGAAAGAATTCAGTAATTATCTGAATTTATTTTGAGTATATGTCTTTCATATAATTTACATATAAAATCATTGGTATACATTCATTATTTCCATTACTGTAAACCAGTCCACCAGCACTACTGCCATCATACTGACGATATTGAGGACTTATACTGAGACATACTTTGCTAAGCAATTATGTGAACTAGCTTATATAAATATATCACAAAGATGTTTGAATCATACATTAATATGGATTTGGAAAAAAGATAACTAATTAGAAATTGCCAGCAGCTGTTTTTTGATTATAGATATTAAAGAAAAGTAAACCTTCATGTATTAATAATTATAC
>NW_012139413.1:8384920-8386367 GCF_000956105.1 Propithecus coquereli
TAAGTGTAGTTTACCTGCTCTGGGGAGATGATGTTGATTATTTAAAAATCAAAGATGAAAGAAGAAACCACAAAGTAAGATGATTTATTTGCTTTTTTGGTAAACTTGATTCTGTTTTGTAACCTTTGAAACATGGATTTTATGAGTGATGCTATTAAAATTTATACTCCCTCTAGAGTGTATTGTTAATCATTATTGCTCTGCTGGGGCTTCGGATTACCTGCCTGCATTGTAATACAACATTCCTTAATATTTACAATTGAAATACCAATGGTTCTTAAGACATCTCGTGTTTCTATGAATGAAACGGGATTCACAAGGAATAAGGGCTTGCCTCCAGAAATAATTTAAGATGAGATCGGGTGCATTCAGGGTGGTATGACCGTAGACCAGAAATAATTTCAAACTGTTAAATAATTCCTCATAAAAATTCCTAGAATTTTTAAAACCAGTGTTGCTTTTATACTTCTGAAGTAAAATATTGGACTTTAATGGTCCAATGTACTTTAATTCTCCAAAATGTAGATGAAAGCATTATAAAGGCAGTTTTAGTATATAAAGAACAGCAAACAATAAGTACTTCATTTCTAATTTAGTTCAGTGTACCAGATGTTTATTTAAGCCTCTACTATGTGAAAATCCTTTTCATTCAGATGTTAGGGAAGGACATGGGATGTAGCAATGATGTCAGGTCCCTGTCCTGGGGTGAGAAGGACTGAAGACAGACATGAACACCTGTAACTTTTTAGAGTATGCAGATCCATTACTAGGACACAAAAGTTCTCATCTTTTGCAAAGTGGAAAAGATACAAGAAAGGAGCTCAGAGCTCCAGATGAGGTTCAAGAAAACATACTATACAGCTTTATGGAAACTTTATTAGTCTTATTAATTAATAATAGTTGCCAGGAACTGTGTTATGAGTAGGTATTGAGAATTGAGATGCTATTCCTAGGCCTTCTGCGAAGCAGTAAGTGATCCACAAATACAGAGATGATCCCAAACCAAACTCAGCCCATGAGATTTCCAGTTCTGCCAAGTCCCCATCGCTCTTGAGAGGTCAGTCGTATAAATATTTGAGTAGAAAAGGAAAGGGGGGGGTATAGAGATGGCCTAGATTTAGGAGTAGGAAAGACAAAGACCTTTTTTGGTGGAGCTCTCCTACTCAAATCAAATTCAGTCATTTATTGAATTCTATTGGAATTCTAGGAGTACCATTTTCATGTGCTTATAGAATAGTGAGGAGACAAAACTGTAAACAGATTTCCCAAACTACACTGAGGGAAAATTCACTTGAGCTTCTGTTTCACTACCTGATCTATTCAGGGAAATGGAATGTTCTCTGAGAATTTCTGCATTTTTCAGTACTCTTCTGTATTCACTGTACCGTCTTACTCTCAGCCTTTCTACTCACTTAGTTCTACACCAAACGATATGCCTTATTGTTCT
>NW_012139413.1:8398492-8399412 GCF_000956105.1 Propithecus coquereli
GGGTTATTCTTTTAAAATGTGCTATCTTATATCGCCACCTTACTGCCAGATTGAAAGCTGTGGAACATTTCTGTGAATTTTTTTTGGTGTGGCCACATCAGATTCTGGAAGGACTTTGACTAGTCATCCAAGGCTGCACAGAGTAGAATGTCAGCTCTTGTATTTAAAATTGGTCTAAGGATAAAGAGTCATGAACTGGTAGTTTCAATAAGCCCAACGTATTTTTGTAGGTCACTTAAAACATTTTTTTCCAAAATGAAAATAACTTTTAAAAACATGAAACTTAGGTATATAGAATACTGAAGCAATGGAGAAAATATGAACAAAGATGCTAAGAAGTGTAGAACATCTATCAACCTCTGAATCTTTGTTGTCCAGAGAGTAATCGTAACATTTTGCCAAGTGAGGAGGAGGAAGTTCTCAAAGAAATGCTGCCTGGTGTTTTGAAATAGTGGACATTTATTTGACTTGTTGTCAGTCAAAATACAGCCAAATTTTTAAAAAGCCTAATGGAACAGTAGAAAAGTGGCAGAAACGAGCAATAGAACTGGGGAGTATTGACTGCCTGGTGTTCTATAACACAGTCAGGCTGAGCGTGGACGACCTGACTTCAGGAATATTTAGTGTAGGAACGTGCCACCCCACAACTCCAAGATCAACACTAGGTCTGAATTAATTCTTGGTATCTGATCTCAGTTAAGCAGTCTTGACTCTCTCATCTACAGCTGAACTAGGTAAAATATTCTGACTAATGTGGAGTCCAATTTGAACCACAGGGACATTCTAAACATCTTCATAATCCCACCAAAATATGTTTTTAGCAAAAATGTGGCCATCTGTCTTTAACAGCAAGTATGACTTTCTAAGTAAAATAAAAATTTGATTATTTTCTCTAATGTAAAAAAGAGCTGAAATTATCC
>NW_012139413.1:8401312-8402213 GCF_000956105.1 Propithecus coquereli
GCCCGGCCTGAACGATCTTTTTAAAAATTTTTACACACTGATTTATGTTCTTCTGAATTAGAAAATTGGAATGTGTGACAACATAGCTTGATATGTGCTAAGGCACAGATTCATGTCAAAAAGACGAAAAGTGACGGTTAAATAACATGAAGGTTAATAGTCAAGGAATTTGACAGCTTTATAAGTACAATATGTTTAGTAAACATAAAGTGCATGAATTAATCATCGTATTTTGAATGGGTGGTATGTGCATGAAAATGCACTGGATGCTATGAAACATTTTTTTTTTAAACAGTTAATCAAAAAGCACTAACTGGGCTTCATTTATGATTTTAATCATTTTGGAATATAAAGGAGTTCAGTATATTTCCTGCTATACAACTGTTTCCAATTATCAGAAAACAAAATAGGCAGTGAAAAATAATACAAAATTAAAGAATAAGAGCATATTTAATTAGATGCTAACTATGAGGTGAAGACAGTGTTTTTGTGAATCATTAGAAAAGGGCTATACATGTGTGCTGTGGAATTTTCAGAGAAGGCATTTAAGGAGTGATATGGCTTGAGTTGGGTTATGACACATAGGGAGAATTTGGGTAGAGAGGTAAATAAAAAACTCTCTAGGATGACCAAACAACATGAATCATAACAGCAGTTGTTTAGCAGGAAATGTTCGGGAGATTAACAGTGTAAGAAGGAGACATTAGAGACTGGATCAGAGGACTTGCCCTGGGAATTTATTGGATGTGAGGAGAAGTAGGTAGAGCTTTAAACCAAGGCAATGGACTGTTCCAAGTTCTTGAGGTGGAGTTCAATTATGATGATATATATGGTCTTCTGAGAAATTAACCTGAGCTGGGATTAGAGGCAGAATGGTTGGCTGGGGAGAAAGGTGTGGACT
>NW_012139413.1:8402263-8403595 GCF_000956105.1 Propithecus coquereli
TAAGAATTCTAGAGGAAAATGTAGGAAAAACTCTTCTAGCTATCGATCTAAGCAAAGAATTTATGACTAAGACCCCAATGACAATCACAGCAACAACAAAAATAAATAAATGGAACTTGATTAAATTAAAAAGCTTCTGCATAGCTAAGGAAATAATCAACAAAACAAATAGACAACCTGTAGAATGGGAGAAAATATTTGCAATACACATATCTGATAAAGGGCTAAGAACCAGAATCTTCAAAGAACTCAAATCAGCAAGGAAAAAAAAAAAAAAAAAGCCCCATTAAAAGTGGGCAAAGACATGGAACAGAAGTTCTTCAGATGAAGATGGACAAATGACCAATAAACATATGAAAAAATCACTAGTCATCAGGAAAACGCAAATTAAAACCACAATGAGATATCACCTTACCCCTGTTAGACTGGCTTTTATTAAAAAGTCCAGAAACAGTAGATGCTGACGTGGATGAAGAGAGAATGGAATGCGTATACACTGTTGGTGGGACTGCAGATTAGTACAAGTCCTATGGAAAACAGTGTGGAGATTTCTCAAAGAACTAAAAGTATACTTACCATTCCATCTAGCAATCCCACTGCTGGCTATCTTCCTGAAGGAAAAGAAGTTATTTTATCAAAAAGACACCTGTACTCAAATGTTTATGGCAACACATTTCACAATTACAACAATTCTGATTAACTCAAGTACTCATCACCAGTTCATGAGTGGATTAACAAAATGTGGTATATTGGTATATCCATTATGTATACCATAAAATGTGATATGTTCATTATATATACCATGGAGTACTACTCAGCCACAAAAATGGATGAATGCCTTTTGTAGCAATTTGGAAAGAACTAGTGACCATTATCCTAAGTCAAGTATCTCAAGAATGGAAAAACAAACACCACATGTACTCTGTAATAAATTGGAAATAACTGATGGGCACACAAGTATACAGAGGGAAGTAAAGTTATTGGAAATGAAGGAGGGGGGAGGAGGAGGTGGGGAGGGGCACAAGCCACCAAACGGGTACAATGAACATTATTTCAGTGATGGGAACATTTGTAGTACTGACTCAAGCCGTTTTTCAAAAACATTTCAAGCCCTCTTAATATTTTGAAATAAAACAGCAACGAAAAATGTTGGTTACACAATAGTTCATGATGTTTGAAGTATAGTGTATAAGACAGGGAGCAATATCTGAAGAATTCATGAAGGGGCAGCTTATGAATGTTCTCATGAGCCATACATATTTAGGAATTCAGATATAATTGTGAGCAGTGACATTTAAATTGGAAAGACTTCATATGACATTGGACAAAGTC
>NW_012139413.1:8405380-8406752 GCF_000956105.1 Propithecus coquereli
ACCACAGGGACATTCTAAACATCTTCATAATCCCACCAAAATATGTTTTTAGCAAAAATGTGGCCATCTGTCTTTAACAGCAAGTATGACTTTCTAAGTAAAATAAAAATTTGATTATTTTCTCTAATGTAAAAAAGAGCTGAAATTATCCCAAAATCCCTAACACCTTTTTAAATATATGACACTTTTAGCAGCAAATGAGAATTTCTAATAAAAATGATTATTTCCTTTACTATGAAAATGAGCTCAAACAAATCAGAAAAAACACTGGTTTCTTATGTATTTGGTGTAGGAATTGAACTAAAAGTTCACAAAATAGAATTTCTTCTAATAATAGAAAAAAATTACAAAATAAAATAGGCAGAAGATGAGGCCGGGCCTGCTAGCAGGATGTGGAAACACCTGTGAGCTGGGTGGTCAGTCAAGGGGCTAGCTTCTAGCTGGGCCAGGTGGTGGTAACAGTATAAGGGATAGGCTCCCTTGTTTTGGGGTCATTTCCTATGCTTATTCTGTCTGTTGGTTTTCTTCTTTTGCTTCCACCTCCTGACTCTGACAGCACCTGTTCTTCCACATTACCTTGGCAGTCAGCCTTAATGTACATTTTAACAAATTCTTTGTGCCAAATTTTCTCTTTAAGTTACTAAAGGTATTGTTAAAAAAACTTGCAGAGCAAGTGGGACAAAACTGTTGTGTGAAGCTACAATAGTCAAGTATAGTACTGGCAGGAGGATTTTTTGTCAGTTTTACACACAACATTTGAAGCTGGCTTGTTGACAGGGAAAACCTTAATTATTTTTAATTGTTTCTATGGTGGGGGTGTAAATCTCCTCCACTTCATTTGTGTTAACATGCCCAGTTTGGCTTCTGTTTTCCTTTAATACAGCTATGCTAATTTCCAGGAACTGAGACAAAAGCAGTTCTATTGCACTAGGACAAAGCCTTTTCCCAATAATACAGTGCGACTCTTGACAACCTGTTGCCTGGAGACTAGGGACTTTACATGAGGATTTTCTTAATAATAAGTATTTTTAATTTATCTATAGAACATTTAATAGAATTTTCTTCTCTTAGCAGCTACACCCCATCTGTGTACCTTTCACTCTATGGAGGAAGAAGGGGAGAATTAAAATGTCCCTCAAAATTGTGATGAGACAATTTCTGTTTGGGACACAGGTTTGTTTTACTGGAAGTAAGGTTTTATACATAGTAGAACCGAAGTTTTCCCAACATTTCTTTCTCTTACCATATTGCTCCTCTTTAACTCCAACCTCTTACTGAATATTTATCCCTAAAATATTAAATTTCAAGTAACATGAATTTCAAAGAAAACTTTCCTGAAGCCCCTTTCTCTTAATGATTATTATGTCACACT
>NW_012139413.1:8408847-8409840 GCF_000956105.1 Propithecus coquereli
GCACTATGCTTATATAGCTATTTCTTGACTTTTAAACTGCTTATGTTATCTACTTTTTGTTATCTATTATCTTTGTTATCTTTGTTATCTGTTATCTTGTTATGTTATCTCCTTTTTGTTGGTTGAGAATTTGTTTTTCTAAGATCTCATAAACAGCAGTCCCAAATATCCTACCTTCTTTTTAACTACAAAGCTATAGTAGTTTGTTAAATCAGTGGTTTTTACATTTATAATAACAATGTGAATATTGTCTGAACTAAAACAGGAAATGTTTAGCATGTTTAACTAAAACATGCATTGTGACTGTTTTTTTTTCTTTCTCATACATTTTTTTAAAAGTCCTAGAATTAATTCTTTCTCTTGTTTTTTTGTTTGTTTAGTTTTCAGTGTATCTGTTGCTATTAGTTCCCAAGTGTTCCATCAGAGAGCTATTAAGTGGCTATCAATAACTTTTTTAAATGATCAAATTCATAAAATAATCAATTAGCTACATTAAACGTTGTTTTTGGCCTGGAGATATTCCTGTTGTATCCCTTCATTCTCCTGAATCAATCTTAACTATTCTTTCCAGGCCAGTTATAACTGTCATCCTGGAACTTTTCATTTCTACTTTTGTGCATTAGGATTCTGTGTTACCTGCATCTAGTAACTTCCTAGGAAAGGGTGCCTGGGAAGGTTTTTTTGACTCCTTGCATGCTTGAGATGTCTTTATTCTACTCTCCTGCTTGATGATAGTTTGGTTGAACATAGGCAGCTTCCTCTCAAAATTTCAAAGCCTCTATTATAGTATTTCTGTTGAAAAGTCAGAGGCCATTTTGATGGTTGGTGCTGCTTTTCTCAGAAAATTTTATGATGTCTTTGCTGGACATCTGTATGCCTTTTCAGACTGCACTTTCAATCTGATAATTTTTTGTTGTTATTTTTATGATTATTGTAATTTTCTTCCCTCTGATTTCTCTCTTTATTTCTAAAACTCCTTTGGAAAAGTGCTGG
>NW_012139413.1:8411236-8412554 GCF_000956105.1 Propithecus coquereli
CCTTCCCTTCCCTTCCCTTCCCTTCCCTGTTTCTTTCCCCTCTCTCCCTCCTCCCTCCCTTCCTCCCTTTTGTTCTTTCTTCCTTCCACCATTAAAATATGACAAAACTTCTTTTCGGTAAATTCTCTGTATATATAATTTATTATCCATTTAGAATAATTTCATAGAGGTGGTATTGAGAAATCAAAGGATATGTACATTTGTAAGAGTATTTTAAAGTACTGTTGCATTTTCCTCCAAAAAAGATTGTATCAATTCCCACTCCTATATTTATGGTGCTTTTTGTAATTCAAAACTTTATTTTTTGTAGTTATATTTTAATCTGTTTTTTCCTTTATGTTGTAGGGAATGTCTTAGTTCAATTGGACTGCTATAACCAAATATTTAGAATGGGTAATTTATAAACAATAGAAATTTATTACTCACAGTGTGTAGGCTGGGAAGTCCAAGATCAAGGTGCCAACAGATTCTGTGTCTGGTGAGGGCCTATTCTTCATAGATTGTGTCTTCTGTGTTTCCTCACTTGGCAGAAGGGGCAAACAAGCTCCTTTGGACCTCTTATATCCCTAATCCCATTCATGTGTTATTGATAGGAGGGCTCTATAATTTGGAATCATATCTTTGTAATTTCAGTACCATGTTTAACAAATTACATTTATAATTCTCTATTTATGTCAACTGTTAGGCATTATATGAAGGAGACATTTTTAAGTACCAGGTAATTTGGAGTTTTATGATTAGACCTATTCATACAAATTTGATGCTTTGAGATTGTGAAAGTAAATGTTAATTAGCTTATAATTTAAAATACTAGTAGCCTTAAAGGTATACTATTGATATGGTACTATTTTTGGATCACTTAAAGAGATTTTGAAGCATTAATTTAAAGCACAGGGAATAGAAAACGGATGCTATATGAAACATAGGAAATATTTTCCAGGAGAGCTATAGAGAAGACATAGTGACGGTGTAAGAAGATATCTAGGTTTTGGTGAAAGTGTAATTTTAAACTTATGTTTATGATCTGTGTGTTTCAATTGTATTAATAAGTTTGAATCAATCATGTATTTGCATTGTTTTTGCATAGTTGTCTATCATATTGCATACCACAATATTGCATACCTTATTGGATCCCATTCTTATTATAGTTTATGTAAATATTGTCTCCTAGACCTATGCAAGGAGAAGCAATAATGGCAGGAACACGCAAGTTTGTTTTGGCGTCTAGTAATAGAATATTAAGGATAGAACTAAACTTTCTATAAAAGTTGATATATGTAAACATTATCAATATTTATTTAGTAATAGTAATATGAAA
>NW_012139413.1:8412604-8413915 GCF_000956105.1 Propithecus coquereli
TTAGCCAAGAGTGGTGGCATACACCAGTAGTCCCAGTTTCTCAGGAGGCTGAGGCAGGAGGATCATGTGAGCCCAGGAGTTTGAGGTTGCAGCGAGTTATGGTGATACCACTGCACTCTAGCCCAGGCAAGAGAGAGACACTCTTTCAAAAAAAAAAAAAAAAATTAGTAAATCACACTCTGAATGACAAACATATTTATTTGGCCTAAAACTTTTAGTTAGATAGATAAATTCCTAGCAGAACCAGGTATTAGTTTAGTTTTTACTAAACATCAACAATGCATGGAGTTGTTAACACTCAGTAATTCGTTATAATTGCACAGTTTCTAATTTCCTAAATGTTTTCACATGATTTATTTAGTTGAGGCACCAGGGACAGGATGGGTAACTACACACATATGTTACGAATGATGAACCTGAAATCCAGTGAGGTTGTGTTTGCTGAAGTTGAAACAATTAGTAAATGATAGACTTTTGTGTCTCCAAGTCTAAACGTTTTTTCTCACTATAGGTTTTACCTATCAGATTTTGCATGAGTGACCTAAATTTTATTTCATTCAGCACTTACTGAGAAAGTTTTATGTACAAAAGTAGATGTTGTTAGAAATTCAAATGAACAAGACTAATTCCTTGACTTTATAGATTTTAAATTTGGGGAGGGGGAAAAATGTATTTAAGTGACAGTAATGGAAGGTACAATATGTCAAGCGTTATAATAATTAGAACTGTAAATGCGATGGGACATAGAAGAAAACAAAACAAATCTAGATTGTATATTTGGTCAATGAAACTCCTAAACAGTGGTTTATGTGGAAGAAAACTGAGACTGACCATAGCTCTCTTATAATCTAAAGCTGTGAAAAACTACATTTTTGTTCTTAAAGGGATTGTGGACTATAATGAGTATACTTTACAGTGTACCAAAATTTATGATAAGAAAAAAGAATTAAGCAAGATAATATTGCTTAATATTGATGCTTAATGGAAAGGCTATGTATTCATTAAGTTCAGAAGATGGAAAACTTAATTCTGTGTCTTAATTCGTTCCACTTAAGTTTAGGTGGGAATTAGATTTAATGAGTTTTAATAATATTCTTTAACATTTGATATATTTATCTTCATCTAGGACACTTAGCTCCATACTACTTCAAGTAGCACATTAAGAAGAAAATGAATTCTTCCCTTGCTTTCATCTGTTCCTAAAAAAAATTGAGTGTATGTGGTTTGGAGTTAGAGTTATTTTCCATTCTTGTGATTAATTCAGGAAATGAGCAGTCTGGGCTTTCTACGTACATTCATTTTGGTAATGGG
>NW_012139413.1:8413985-8416998 GCF_000956105.1 Propithecus coquereli
AAAAAAAATCTTTAGGAAATAAGAATTAATGCATACGTGATGTTGAAATGGAGTGAAATGGAGGGGGGATCTAGATACTACTTATATCTTTATGAATCTCAGCTATACAAAATTCTTCTAGAATAGAAATTACGTAAGCAGTGCTACCAGTTCTGTGGACATGATTTTAATGACAGAATATTTTTGAATGAATATTTTAAAATGCGTATTTTTAAATGCGAAGCACAGATAATTTGGTCAAATTAAATAATATTTGTGTGAGGGCAATAAATACTGTCAGTCTATTTTCTGTTGCTTATCATACCTGAACCTAGGTAATTTATAAAGACAATGAGTGTATTTTTTTACAGTTACTGAGGCTGGGAACTCCAAGGTTGAGGGGCTGTATCTGGAGAGGGCCTTCTTGCTGGTGGGTACCGTCTGCAGAGTCCCGAGGAACTGCAGGGCATCACACGGGGAGGGGACTGAGTGTGCTAGCTCTGGTCTCTATTTGTCTTCTTATAAAGCCACTAGTCGCACTCCCATGATAACCCATTAATCAATTAATCCATGACTAGATTAGTCTATTCATGAGAGCAGAGCCCTGATGGCCCAATCACCTCTTAAAATCTCCACCTCTTAATACTGCCACATTGAGGTTTAAATTTCAACATGAGTTTTGGAGGAGATAAATATTCAAACCATAGCAGATAGTGTGTTATTGAATGTTCGAGATCAAAAGAACTATGTTTTGTTTTGGGGTTTTATTTTTCTATAATCACAGTGCAAACATTTATCAAGCATCCAAGAGCCAAAGCCTGATCGCTGTATTAGAAATGGAATTATAAAACATACTGGCTCATATTTTATATGATTATAATGAAATTTTGGAAAATTCCTATCATTAAACAGCAATGTTAAAGTAGTGCTTAAAGTCAGAGGCAAGGATTATCTTTGGCACAGCTTCATTTATGAAATAAGGTAAATTAAAGGATACAGACAGATATTTCTAATTTTGACACCATCCCCAGAGATTAAAGAATCTTATGTTTGATCTGATTAAATTCATAATTAATTACCATGTGTGTTAATTTACAGTTTTGGATGAGTTCTTTTAGCTTTAATATTTTAAGTTTGACCTAGTCGACTTTGCATTTTCATCCACTGAAATGAGGAGGACCAAATAAGTGCCCTCACTGCCATAGGATATAGCTTTATTTTCTTAATTACAGCTCCTGATCTGCCTTAAAATTGTCATATACTTTGGTTTCTCCTGGACCCAAATCTCATATGTGACTCTATTTTCCCATTTGGTGATCTTCTCAAAGCTCTGAATCTGTCCCTAGGTTTAGTTTGTTGATTCTGTCTCAAAAAAAAAAAAAAAAAAAAAAAGATGTCTTCAAATGCTGTAATCCTGCAATATAGTTAAAAGAAAGGATTGAAGCCACTGAATTGTTTTCTGTTGGCTAAAATACTTTTGTTAAGTAGGCAGTTTTTCTTCTTTTCTTTTTTGTAGGATGTAAAGGGAAGAAAAGAATAATTTAAACAAAATTTAGTTTATGTAAAGAAGACTATTGAAAACAGTGTAAGTCTTTATCTTTAGACCATTGATTTATCTAGGAGAAAGGCAGAACTTCAACTAAGTCTTTAATTGTATTGAGGCATAGGAAGTGTTTAAAGTATACTTATAATGTGTCTAATTGTACATTCTGGTACAAAGAAGAAATTTTATTGTGTTTATCTTTTTGAGGGTAGATACTCACTTTTTTCCCCCTTAAAATAAGTAGAGAATCCAATACAAAATTTATAGCATTTTAAATAATCATAAAATATATGTGATAAAATGACTGTTATATGTTCTCTGTATTTTTGTCTATTAACTAGGGATTGCCCCTAAAATACATGACTTGAAAGGATTCCATGGTGTATGTGCACTTCAAATACTATGTACTTTCTTCATTGTTAACAAAATATCAAACCTAAATTAAATGGCCCTTGCCATTAAATGGAAAGAAATTCATTCAGTTTCTACTGGTACATTATTTAATGCCAGCAACTTTTTGTACTGATGTATGGCATATAAGACACTTCCTATAAACCATCTCCCAGGCAAATGTCTGGTTTGTGTATGGCTAATGTATTACCAGATCCTGTGGACTTTGTACATATTCCTGACATACATTTTTTGGCCAGTGTTTATATTGGAAACATTTTATTTATCTAAACACATTATTTTTAATAAAATGATGTATGAGAATGGGCTGGCTTTAGTTTTTAGAATGTAGGAGTCAGGTGTAGCCTCTCCAAAAAAGCATGTTTTAACTTGACAAAAGTGTCGTGTTTCTTGAATATGACTGAAGCCAGGAGAGTCCAGGCTACTGCATCCAAATCAGCTTAACTACCGTATAAATCATCGGTGATCAGGAAGCAACGTTTTAAGCAATTTATATCCTAATATTATAGTATACCACTTAGAGTTTTAATGCGTTTTACAAAATCCATTGCATATTGAAGTTAATGTGTAACACATACTAATATTTCCCATGTAATGTAACCAGAAATAACAGCCAGTTAGCTTTTAAATGCCTGATATTTAGGAGCTATGTTACTAACATTCAGAGGAAGATGCCTGAAATCTATTTTGAAAATCTGAAATGGTGGTAAGAACATAGGCATTCATACTCCTTGGTTCAAATTCTGCCACTGCTATGTTTACGTACATTGGGAGAAGTTTCTTAAATGTTTGAGACATCTTATTCTTAGCATCTCCTATATACAATTGAGGAAGGTAATACTCAGGGAGATTGATGTTAATTAAATGATGAAATAAGAATGTGAGCCTAATCGTCTAATTTTAGAGTCTCTTTGTACAATGAAATATCAGTTTCTCATTAATAATTTGTAACTTCATGGCTGGGCTCAGTGGCTCACACCTGTAATCCCAGCACTTTGGGAGACCAAGGCAGGAGGATTGCTTGAGGTCAGGAGTTCAAGACCAGCCTGGGCAACAGCGAGACCCTATCTCTACAAAAAA
>NW_012139413.1:8417048-8418364 GCF_000956105.1 Propithecus coquereli
TTATCTCATTAAATGCAATAGTCTATTTTTCTCTCAGGTTTATATGACTCCAAATTCCACAGTCTTTCTATTATCACTTCTTTCTTTCTTTTCTTTCTTCTTCTTTTTTTTTAATCTTCTGGAGCTATAGTTCTGAATCAATGGTATTATGACAAAGTTTGTTGAAGATAGTCACAGCTCTTTAAATTGCAGATTAAAGGAAACTTAGCATAATTGTGAGTACATTTTGACATGCTCTCTGAAGGCTTTCAATTTATGGCATTTAAACTGAATGTTGAAATAGTAAATTACAGAGGAATTAAAAATGTTTCATCAGTTTGTACTTTGCTGATGTTACCACATTCTTACAGCATAAAACTCGAGGTAAAAAAAGGAAGCATCTTCATAAATTGCTGAATAAAATATGAATATGTTCAATGTTTTGGGAGAGTAGTTTGGCAGTACATATCAACAGCCTTTAAAAACTTGATACGCTCTGACTAGACATCTAATTTTAGAATCTTTCCTAAAGAAGGAAATCAGAGATGCTGATAAAACCACAGATGAATCTTCAAAACAATTGTTCATTATTAACTCTGCAAACATAAAATTAAAAACAACCTAAATTTATACAGTGGGAAAACTTTAAATAAATTATTGTGAAGCCATATAATGGAACTCATAAACGTGATGTTTTTAAAAGGTACTTAACATACTGTACAGCTGCAGTCTCCAGCCACTGGGCTGTAGATGATACCGCTCTGTGGCCTGTTAGAAACTGGGCCGCACAGCAGGAGTGAGCAGCAGGTGAGCCAGTGAAGATTCATCTGCATTTTACAGCCACTCCCCATTGCTCACATCACTGCATAAGCTCTGCCTCCTGTGAGATCAGAGGTGGCATTAAATTCTGATAGGAGAGAGAATCCCGCTACAAACTGCGTGGGAGGGATCTAGGTTGTGCTCCTTATGAGAATCTAATGCCTGATGATCTGAGGTAGAGCTGAGGCTGTGATGCTAGCGCTGGGGAGCAGCTGCAAATACAGATTATCATTAGCAGCGAGGTTTGACTGCACAATAAATGTAATCCCTTGAATCATCCTGAAACCAGTCTTCCATGAAATTGGTCCCTGGTGCCAAAAAGGTTGGAGACTGCTGTCATGATGTGTTAAATGAAACAACAGAATTCAAAATTGTACTCACAGTATGGTATAAAGTTGGTTAAAATTTATGTACATATGTGTAGAAAAAAGACTAGAAGAAAACATACCAAATTGCAGATAATTTTGTCTCTGGCTTTTTGAATTACAGGCAATTTAATTGTTTTCATTGATTCTTTT
>NW_012139413.1:8418414-8419167 GCF_000956105.1 Propithecus coquereli
AGAATACTCTTTAAATTATACTATAACTAAATCTATACTGAAATGTTTCTAAGTGCCTAACATCTTGCCTGTGCAAAACTAATTCATCTAATGCACGGTACACATTCTTAGTGTATGTGGGATTATATTGTAGCTCGAATGCCTAATGATAAATTTTTTTGCAGTTTCAGTCATTAAAATCTGTCACTATTGTTTGATCATATTATAACTTTCCTTAATATTATGAATTATATTTAAAAATGGAAAGATTATAAGATTAGCTAAAAAAATTGCAGAACAGAGCATATTACATGCACACTATATTTTTGAAGAGTTTTGGGAATTTTTCAGCCGATAGCTTCCCTTGTTTGTTTTGGTTCAGCCTCATGGAATTTTGCCTTCTATGTGAACAGCTTATTATTGGGCAAACAATTAAAGGGCCCGCTTTTCAGCTTGTAGAGCTCTTTTATATACGGATAGCTCCATCAACTATGGTGTTCTGTCCTGCAAATTTTTGCTTCCCCAACCTCCCTAAACACTAATCTGTTTCAACTCTGTTAGATTTCTTGCTCTGCATATGGAAAGCACTTCCAGGCAAAACTTTGGAATGATTATAGGATCACATTGTGTATTTATTTTCTTTGTTTTCTTTCAGAGATCACAGTTTTTCACTGCCACTGTTAATATCTGAAAATAATTTGTTTTGTATCTTTTTTTTCCAGGTCACTGTTTTTCTGTTTTATTTTGCTTTGTTTTATACCCATGGGAGGGCAA
>NW_012139413.1:8421248-8423816 GCF_000956105.1 Propithecus coquereli
AGAACAAAAATATTGTGGTTTTAATGGAGGTTAGAAAAATTTGATAGCATTAAATAGCATTTTGTAGTAAAAACTCTTAGGAAACTATGATAGAAGTCAGTTTCCTTAATTTTGTAAAGTGTATTTGCCAAAATCCTACAGTAAGCATGAGAGTTAATGTTGAAATTTCAGAAGCGTTTCTGTTAATGTCAGAAATAAGATAATGATGTTATCATCATTTCTTCCAGCCTAAGCAATAAAACAAGAAAAAAGAAATGTGGTATAAAAATTGGCAAAAGTAAAATATTGTTACTAAAAATGATATGATTATTTACACAAATAATTCAAGAGGATCTACCCATAAATCACTGTATCTAATGAAAAATTTCAGTGGTGTTGAAGAATTCAAGATTAATATGTAAAAATCAATAGCATTCCCATAAAGAACAACAAATTAGAAAATATAACTTTAAAAATTCTATTCTAGGTAGCAATACAGACTTTAAGATATAAGATTGAATCTATAATACTGCAAGCCCACATGATGCAAATAATAACAACAGTGATAATTAATGAAAATTCTGGGGGGGGTGCAAGGAACTTTTCTGATTACTTCGTGTGTATTATCTCATTTAAATCTTTAAAGCAACTCCATAAAGTAGGTACTATTATAATTGTAATTTTTCATATAAGAAAAAGAGGTCCAGAGAGGTTAAGTAACTTGACCAAGGTCACACATCTAGTAAGGGCAGAGGTAGGATTCACATTCAGATGTTATGGCTTCATAATCTACCCCCCTAACCAATAGCTCATCACAGATTAGCACTGCATCTCTACCTTACTGTATATACCACATGGCCTCTTTAAAAATTTTGTTCAATTAGTTGAATTTATGTTATTTTAACTTTCCTTAGACAGTCATGTGCTGATAAATATCTAACAACTGGCACTTTGGGGGGAAAACCTCTGAACTGTAGCATTTGCTGATTTTCATAGTGTAAATATTCCCACCACAGCTAATTTCAAGATGCCAATGTGAGATCACTTAACATGGAGTAGGGAAGAGATGTACACAATCAGTTCTTGTGAACCGGTGCAAGCTAGCTCCAGTATACCACTAGGCTTAGAGTTTACAACAGGTATACTTTTGTGAAATAAAGTAGCACTTTAAAGAATGTATATTCACTTATGAATTTTAAATTTTGAACAGTTTTTTGTGTTTGCTCTTTTAGTTAAATGTACAGTTGAAGTTCTTTCTGGGCCCTAGAACCTCTGTATATTCTAGCTTTAGAGTCACAATTTTAAGTAGGATTCCTTGTATATTCTTGTTCTCATTGGGTATGGCATGCCTCTTCAATGCTGATATAAAGACATCTTTTAGGCCCTGATTCCTGAAATCATATTTTCATCTTAGCTACTTTAGCACTGTGATTTTTAAGGTGTGTTTTCTATAATACTAATTGTGTAAGATTTTTTTCTGAGAATGTTAGATGGGCCTGGAAATATCCACAGTAAAGAAAATTGTTTAACTTCATTTAACTCAGCATTTTTCTAATATATTTAACCATGAATCCTTATTTAATCAACCCTTATTCATAATCTTGTGTATCTAATGATCTATAACAGCATATCTCCAAATTTAATTAGTATATAAACTACTTGGTGATCTTGTTAAATGGAAATTCTGACCCAGTAGGTGTGTGGTAGGACCTTAGATTCTGCATTAATAGGCTTCGAGGTGATGTCTGTTAGTGCTGCTAGTCTATAGACTTCTCTTTGAAAAGCAAGGATTTATACAATACTTTTGGAAAATATCGGTGAAGTCTTTTGTACCTGGCACAAAATATATTTAGAGGAAGTAGAACAATTTGTTAATATTACCTGATTCCAGGCTGAAAACTGGGGTAAAGTAAAAATAGAAAAAGCTTTCCAATCTCTTTTAAGAGACTATTGTTACCTTAATAACAAAACTGGGCAAAGATAGTAGTAGAAATAAGAATATAGGTCAAATTCACTAAAGAATGTAGATAAATTCTAAACATTATTTTATCAATATTTATCAATATCCTCAGAATCTTCCCTGGCAGATAAGGATAGGTAAGAATAGTTTCTTATGAACTTTTTTTAAGAACATAACCTTTATTAAACTGGGCAATGAACCATGGCTCTATTTGCTTAGTTATCAAACAGCAAAGATAAGACCATAGAAGCACAAATAAAACACCTTATATGAGTTGATGCTGGGAGGGAAGGGGATGACTCAAGAAAAACTAAGTCTAGGCTGGGATTACTCCCATAATCCTAGCACTCTGGGAGGCCAAGGTGGGAGGATTGTTTGAGCTCAGGAATTAGGGACCAGCCTGAGCAACAGTGAGACCTCATCTCTACAAAAAATAGAAAAATTAGCCAGGTGTGGTGGTGTGCTGTCTGTAGTACCAGCTACTCTGGAGGCTGAGGCAGGAGGATCTCTTGAACCCAGGAGTTTGAGGTTGCAGTGAGCTATGATGATGCCAGTGCACTCTAGCCAGGGGGACAGAGTGGTACCCTGTCTCAAAAAAAAAAAAAAAAAAAGGAAAAGGAAGACAACTG
>NW_012139413.1:8423866-8425903 GCF_000956105.1 Propithecus coquereli
ATAGGTACATACTAAAGATGCTGACGCTTGTGACCACTTTCAGTAGCCATCTGATTTTTTAATGTTTTGAAAATTGAGTATATCATACTGGTACATACCATAATTACTTAGGCTCTGATTCCAGAATACAAGAGAGTCATGACAGAAATGCCCATATCAAGGATAGATTTTGATAGAAATAATTCGTTATTTTTGTGAAATCTTCAGAGATTATAATAGCTTTTCTGGTTTGATATTTGCTATGACAATTCATGTTATTAAGATTTTTATTATGTTTTGCATTAGATAAAAACACATGAATATTTATTTTATACATAGTTTTAAAGAATAGTTTATAACTTTGAAATCAGTTTACATGCATGACATGTTTAATTTTTAAATGCTCATTGTTAGCAATTAAGAAGTAGTATATACTTATTGCTTATAGAGTACACTAACCAATTTTTCAATTATATTAAGACATTAGGCACTAAACTTCTGATTAGAATATTTTCCCTAATTGATCTTATTTATCCTTAACTGACTTGCAAATTTTACTACATGTTTTATTTCTGATACATTTCTAGTATCATCATACCTATATATTCATTTTGAGATGTTACATATTTTATTCAATAATATTAAAAGAGTTACCAAATTTGACAAGAGTATCAGGAGGCAATTTGCTATAATGAAATGACTTAGACCTAGTTTTAAATCATACTTCTTTTTAGAAATAAACAAGACCATATGATCATATGTTAGTTACTTAGTCTCTTTGAATATTAGTTTTGTCATTTATAAGACAAAGATAATAGTGTTAATATAAATATGAAATGGAGAAAAATGAAAGAATCTTGCATGGTACTTTGTACCCAATATTCTCCCAAGAAATAGAATTGTGATAGTTATTGTCATTATTATGAATAAACAGGTATTTGCAAGACTTTTGCATCCTTTGAGTATTTACCTTTGACAGTCACATAAACTCCTCCATGCAAAGCAAAGCATTAAATAAAAGTTACCATTGCTGTGTTTGTTCAATAGCATTTCTATGTGTTATAAGTATTTATGGCTATTATTCAGGTGTGAATCCATATAATATTGGGATTATGATATAGGTAATGTCTACCTGTGAGTGTGTTTATGTCATTTATGTGCCATATTTCTTTCCTGTTTTGGAAAAACAAATAGATTCATTTGGATTTAATGCTCATAAGCACACTAATCTCTATTTTTTCTCTCCTTTATTTATCAACACTAACTTCTATTGAATGGCATAACAAATTAATAATCTAATTAATTACACATATTGATTCAATATATACTCTGTAGAGATCACCATTTCAGCTCCTATTAATTGTTATAAGACATCATTTTAAGAAATGCAAGGAAGTTTTGTTAGTGGCATAGCAACTCAGTTTAGAATTAGAACTCAGTTTTTCTGAATCAGTTTCAGAAAATATTTTTACCATACCCTATTGTTTGCCATAAAATATGGTTCCTATCCTGAAGGAAGAGACATAACACATACATATATGAAAAGTTCAGTTGAATTAAGTGCTTTAGTAGCAGTTCAAAAAAGAGAAAAAAAAAAAAAAAGGAAAAGGAAGACAACTGGGAAAGGGTTGTGAGAAGGCAATGCATGATTAATTGCTAAATGAGCCGCACAGAAAATCATACTTTCGCTGTTCAGAGAAGGAAACTCTTATCTTGTTCTGTGATTGTTATTAGTACTGACATATGTATGTATCTCTGGGTTATGTCTGTTCTTGATATGTCTTGTTTCCCCACTTAGGCTGTAAGCTCATATGGATAGGAACTATTATTTTTCTGAATTTCCATGCCGTATAACCTTGGGTATAAGTGCTGAAAATGTGGATTTATTCCACATTCATTATCATTATTCCTTTTTTGGAAAATAAGAATATTTTCTCAAATATAACTGAACTAGCCTCAGTACAGAATACTCTTTAAATTATACTATAACTAAATCTATACTGAAATGTTTCTAAGTGCCTAACATCTTGCCTGTGCAAAACTAATTCATCTAATGCA
>NW_012139413.1:8425953-8427558 GCF_000956105.1 Propithecus coquereli
TGGGTTTTGACAAATGTTTAATGACATATATCCACCATTATAATATCATACAAATAGTTTCACTGCCCTAAAAATTTCCTGTACTCTACCTGTTCATCTCTCCTTCCCATCCCTGCCAAGCCCTTGGCAACCACTGATTTTTATTACTATTCCATAGTTTTGCTTTTTCCAGAATTGGAAGAATACACTATATAACTTTTTGAGATTGGCTTCTTTCACTTAGAAATACTCATTTAACATTTCTGCATGTTTCTCTGGTTTGATAGCTCATCTGTTTTTATTGCTGAATAGTATTCCATTTTATGGCTGTTGCAGGTTGTTTATCCACTCGCTTACTGAAGGACATGTTAGTTGCTTCCAAGTTTGGGTAATTATTAATGAGGCTGCTAAAAAACATTCATGTGCAGGTTTTTGTGTGAACATGAGTTTTCAACTCATTTGAATTAATACGAAAGAATAAGATTGCTGGACCTGGTAAGAGTTTCTTTAGTTTTGTAAGAAACTGCCAAACTATATTTGAAAATAATTCTACTATTTTGCGTTTCCACCAGCAATGAGTGAGAGTTCCTGTTCATTCACTTCCTCACCAGCATTTGATGATGTTAGTGTTTTGGATTTTAGTATAGTTGGAGTCTAAAAATATTCAGACATTTTCTTTTTTATAACTGAAGAATTATTACATTCATATTTATTTTGGTTATTATTTGTCTTACTGTGTCTTTTTTATCTGTCCATATGCCTTACTTTTTCTGTGAGTCTGTTTTCCTTCTTTTTTGCTTCATTTTGAATTGACCAAATTTTGTGTGTGTGTCTTTTTATACTTGATGTTAGCCAAAAGGCTGAGAAGCAATATTTGTGTGTTTCCTTTTTATTCCATTTTCTCCCTCTTCTGTTTTGGCCTTTATATTTTCTATAACTATTATTTTAGTTGTCATTCTTGAATTTTACCATATATACTTAAAGTCTAAAGTTAAATGGTAATATAGGACTGGGATCTTAGAATACTTGGATCTGATTACTCTTCTGATATTGTCATTTTCCTTTAGATAAAAAAATCCACAATTTATAAATCATTTTCAAATACAGATATTTGTGTAGATTTATTTTACTTTCATTCCAGAAAGACAATTTATTCAGACACAATTATATTTTGATGGTTATTTTCTTTCAGCACTTTGAAGATATTATTTTATGGTTCTCTGGATTCTGTTATTAATGTCAAGGAGTCTGCTACCAGTATAGCTAGCATTCATTTTTAGATGATCTGACTTTTTTTTCTAGCTACTTTTCACCTCTTCTTTATACCTACTTATGTGCAATTTTACGCTAGATGCCTAAGTGTGGGTTCTTTTAACTGCTTTCACCAGTTTGACATTTTTTAGTGATTATCTTTTCAAATATAGACTCCTCTCCCTTTTGTTCACACTCCTCTTCTAGTTCTCCATTTAAAATTATTTTAGGTTTTCTCATTTTATCTTTTGTGTCTTTTTAATTTTTCCCTTCTTTTTCTATCTTGTTTATGCTGTGTGCTTCAGCTACTTAATTTCTTCAGCTGTATTTCTCTTCATTTATTCTTTCTTCAATTCTATCTAATCTGTTGTTTAA
>NW_012139413.1:8440218-8441407 GCF_000956105.1 Propithecus coquereli
CACTCAAGAAAACTTGTTAAATATAATACATCTAAAGTAAGGTTTAAATGATAGCTTGCTTGATATTCTTAGAAAAGTAAAAATAATTATGTTGTCATTTCATTGGTAAGTGATTTCCTTTACTATGACAATCAATTGCATTCTGCAAAGAGATAGAGTAAAATATAGTGCTTCTTAATCTAGAGAGACAGATTTATTTTTTCTGACTGGAGACATCTGAAATGCCTGTCATAAAGAAACTGTGAAAACATTAGAGTAGATATTAAATATTATAGAGAGCTTCAGGATAAATGCTTAAATTCCTCATGGTGACTCCTGCATAAGCTAGCCCGTGGTTAGGCAATCAACTATCTGGGTTAAATTAAAAAATGAAGTGTTCAGATGCTTAAGTATACATAATAGAACACATTTGATTCAAACAATCTGAAATATGGGACATTTAAAAGGTAATTTCCTCCTTTGCTATTTTGTTCTTTTAAAAAAAACCCAAATATATGATTAAATAACACATTTTTAGAGGGATATTTATTTGATAATGTTAAAATGTTATAAACAAATGCAAGAGTATTACCAATAGTGATATAGAAGACTGTATTGATTAACCTGCCAGAAAATTTCAAATATAAATAAAAATAACTATTGGAAAGATTGGACAGTGGCCCAAAGTAGGCAGAAACTAAAGGGAATAATTGCATTTATGTGGTTTGCCACCCAAGGATGCACAGTGCAGGAGGTATAGTGCAACTAACGAGAACACTGCCTGTAAATTCTGCCAAATCCTTGGTTGACCTCTGGACTACACAGAGTGATAGCTGGAAGATTAAAAGGACTTTGCAGAGATTTCAAATGCTGCACATTGTAAGGATGATAAGAGTTTCAATCCAGCCAAGTTAACTATCTGCTAGAATGAAAATCAACCTCTTCAGAGGTTTATAATAGAATCTGGAATCTCTACAATGTATCCTCCACAATTTATATTACACAATCAAAATTTACTAGACCTGTGAAGAAACAGAAAAATGTTAGCCATAATGAAGAAAAAAACATAAATAGAAATTCACTCTGAGATGAATCAGATATTGGAATCAGCTGACAAGAATTTTAATACAATCCTTTTAAGTATAGAAGAACTTAAAGAAAAATGTGATCTTAATTAGTGAAAAGATGGGGAATCACAGCAGAGTAGTAG
>NW_012139413.1:8455377-8456589 GCF_000956105.1 Propithecus coquereli
GTTTTTATATCTAGTAGTTTGTTTGGGGTCTGCTTGTATATCTCCCATGTCTCCTTAAGTGTTTAAACATTTGGAATACAGTTATCATGTATACTTTAATGTAATGCAACAGGTTGAATTCTGACTCAGATGTGAGAATTTAGCTATCTTCTATTAAGCAAGACACAGAGATTTACAACATTGTAAATCAGTGCCACTCTTTACTAAATATTTTCACAAAAGTATATTATTTATCTTAATAAGAAATGGGTTTTTATTGTTATTTCAAAATCTCTTAAAATGTTTTTAAAGTTTTTCAGCTTTAATTTCTAATACAATTAATAGATATCAGTAGATATAATCAACATAAGTTAAAACTCTTTGAGCTCCTCAGTAGTTTTTAAAAGTACATAGTGATCCTAAAACCAAAAGTTTTGAGAAGCATTGATTGATTATCTGCCCATCACTATATTAGAATTATTATATTATAAGGATGAAAACAAGTAGGTTCTAGAAGGTCATATTTTGAGAATAGCCTGAAAGCCCCTATGCCTATGGTTTTAGAATTTACACTAATTAGAACTGCTAAGGAGATTTACAGAGAAACTATAGTAAAGTATTTCTTCATAAACGTCACAACTCTAAATTCTAATGGATTAGATATATTTTTAAAACTATACTAACATTCAGAAGCAGTCTGGAAATGGCCTTCAAGAAATGGAAAGTAAGCATGGACTGGAAAGATCATGAGATTTAAATACAAAAGCTTTAGGTTCTAGCTCCTAAATTCATACCCTGCCACTTAATTATTTCATGAACTGGGGCATATGTCACATTTTTAAACTTATTTTTCAAATGGATCAAATTGATTTAGCACGATAGGGTTTTTCTGAGGATTACATGAGATGACATGGTTGTAGTGTTTAAAGATCTGTGGCATTATACATATGTTAAAGATTATTCCTGGTGTTATTTCATCCTCTAACTTCAAGTAGAAATATGATCTGAGATAATGTCTTACATAACATGGCAGGATTTGGGATTTGGCTCTGCTGAGCAAATTTTGAGGTTTTGTGTTTGTTCATATTTAAGTATGACTATTAAGTAAAAATAAAATTATGGTTTTACCTGGTAGATAAAAAATTTTTGTTGCTGGGGGAGGAGGGGAGAAACTGTTCGTTGCAATTAGCTGAGACTTTGACCTAATTATGTCTAGTGCTACTTATTTTTTTT
>NW_012139413.1:8458040-8460759 GCF_000956105.1 Propithecus coquereli
ATAAATATAAATGTTAAAATATAATAGTTTCCCCCTGCTGTCAACATTCTTATAGCTTTTTTATTGGTTTAATTAAAAAATTTGGAGAAATTTTGGCCATTATTTTTTCAAATTGTCATATTTTTATCTCTCTCCTCTCCTTTGAGGAATTCATTATTATGTGTATTAGGCCTTGTGGGACAACTACTGATGTTGTCTTCATTACTTTTGAAACTCTTCTTTTCCTTTGTGTTTAATTTTAGAGTTTTTTTATTGCTGTATTTAAGTTTACTAATCTTTTCTTTGGCAATGTCTAATCTGCCCTTAATTTTATCAGTTGTATTTTTTACCTTAAGCATTGCAGTTTTTATATCTAGTAGTTTGTTTGGGGTCTGCTTGTATATCTCCCATGTCTCCTTAAGTGTTTAAACATTTGGAATACAGTTATCATGTATAACCTTTAAAAGATATTTCAAAAAACTTAAATTTTAGATATTAGATTTAATTTCTGTACAGATTAATTTATTTTTACTGAAATAATTTTCATAAATGAGGCTATTAACTTTTATATTAATGGACTGGTAAATTTTTTTTGTTTTAAATTGTTGAGGCCTTTAATATTGTTTTTTCCTGCAAAAAATAAGAAGAAATATGTAAGGATATAAACATAAGTATCTAATCTTGCAGAAATATGTAACAGAAAAGAATCATTTAAAAAAACATTTTATGGAAAGGCCTTTAGTTCTTAATAATTTGTTTTCCTCTCATAATTATGTCAAAAATATTTCCAAGATGAGAAACAAATTAATGGCTAAGTTTAATGGTTTGCATTAGAAATCTACTTAACTTTTTATAAACAGATTTATTGAGGAATACTGTACGTATAGTAAACTGTACATATTTAAAGTATATAATTTGTGTGGTTTCCAGTCATGTATATATTTGTAGAATAATCATTACAGTGAAGATGCTTGCCCAGCATTCCTTTTAATCCCCATCTGCCATCACTTCCTGTCCCACCCTTTTATTCCTAGGTAACCACTGATCTACTTTATGTCACTCAAGATATTTTCTAGAATATGGTATCAATAAAATCATATAGTATTCTCTCTCTCTCTTTCCATTTCTCTCTTCCCTCACCCCTCCATCCCTCCTTGTCATGCTTCATTCCTTCTTATTACTGAGTAGCATTACATTATATCTATATCACAATTTGTATATTCCCTTATTGAAGGATATTTGGGTTGTTTTTATTATAGCTTTGGGATATGAACATTTGAGTGCAAGATTTTTTTACAGACACACTTTCATTTCTCTCAGGGAAGTACCTCAGAGCAGAATGGTTGGATTGTATGGTAAGTATATTTTGACTTTTACTGCACTGCCAAAATGTTTTCCAAAGTGGTTGTGCCATTTTACATTGCCACTAGCAATGTACTATGTATGAATTTCATGTCCTCCACATCCTCACTAACACTTGGTATGGTTAGTGTTTTTTATTTTGGCTATTCTAGTAATGGCAATGATGTCGTGTGGTTTTAATTTGCATTTTCCTAGTGATAGTGAGTGATATTGAGCATCTTTTCATGTGCTTTTTTGTCACCTCTATGTCATCTTTGGTGAAGTGTGTAAATAATTTTACTCAGTTTTAAATTGTGTTGTTTGTTTTCATATTATTGACCTTTGAGGATTCTTTTAATATTCTGGATACAAGTCCTTTCTTAGATAAAAGCTTTGCAAGTATTTTATCCTGGTCTGTGTCTTGTCTTTTCATTCTCTTAACAGTGACTTTTAAAGAACAGAAGGCTTTCATTTTAAGGAAGTTCAAATTACAAATTGTTTTGCCTTTTGAATCATTCTTTTGATGTCATATATAGGATATCTTTTCCTAATCCCAAATAACAAGGGCTTTTCTTTTATATTAAATTTAGGTCTAGGATCAAGTTTGAATTAATTTTTATATAAGGTATAAGTTATAGATGAAAGCTTATTTTATATATATTCATATGATAGAAGCTATTTCTTTACTAAATTTCATTTGAATCTTTGTCAAAAATAATTTGTCCATGTATTTGTGGGTCAACTTCTGACTCTATTTTCTTTCACTCTATTATTTTTTAATTTTGTTGCCAATCCTCAGAGTCCTGATTATAATAACTTTATAACAAATCTTGAAATCATGGAATGTTAGTTCTTCCACTTCGTACTTTGTCAAAGTTGTTTTGGCCATTCTAGATCTTTTGCATGTCATATGAATTTTAGAATCAGTTCAGTTTCTACAAACTATCTTCTGGTATTTTTATTGGGATTATATTAAATCTGTGCATCAGTTTGAAAGAATTGCCCTCTTCAAAATATTGGTTTTTCTAACCCATGAGTATAGTACATTTCTTCATTTATTTAAATCATCCTTAATTATTTTTTGCAGTGTTTTGTATTTTTCAGCATAGTGATATTTTACATTTTTATCAGATTTATCCCTAACTATTTCATGTTTTTAATGCTACTTTAAATGGTATTTTTATTTCAATTTTTGATGGTTGCTAGTATAGAGAAACACATTTTTATATCGATCTTATTTCATGCAACCTTGTTAAAGTACTTATTAGTTCTTATAGATTTTTTAACTGACTTTTAGAGCAGTTTTAGTTTCACAGCAAAATTGACCAGAAAATACAATGAGTTTTGCTAATACCCCCTTCCTCCATACGTGCTCAGCTTCCCCCTCCCTGCAGCCACC
>NW_012139413.1:8461076-8463393 GCF_000956105.1 Propithecus coquereli
TTTGCTGTCTCAGAAAAAGATGGGAGAAATAATGCAGCAGAAAAAATATTCGAAGATATACTGGCCAAAAAAAGTCTCAAATTTTTTGAAAATAATTGATTTTCATATCCAAAAAGTTCATGGAACCTCAACTGAATGAATACAAAGAATACCACACCTGGTCACATCATAAGCTAACTCCTGAAAACCAAATGTCTAGAGAAAATGTTGAAAGTCACTAGGGAAAAACAAGACGTTATATATAAGGGAAAGATGATAGAAGTTATTGCTGATTTTTCATCAGAAGCAAAGGAGGGCAGCAGACGATGGAACAATACATTTTAAGTGTTTAAAGAAACAATTTGTCAACCTCAAATTCTATATCCAGTAAAAATAGTCATCAACTTGAAGATGAAATAAAGTTATTTTTACTTAAAAAACTGAGTGAATTTGTGAAGGGCAGATTTGCACTGTAAGAAACATTAAAGGAAATTCTTCAGGGTGAGGGAAATTGACAACAGATGATAACTGATATAGAGGAAGAAATAAACAGTAGCAGAAATGCTAACTATGCAAGTAAATGTAAAATATAATTCTGTTTCTTTAAAAGTCATAAAAACATAAGATAACTCTCTTCATGACTTGGTTTAGTTAGGACACCAATCTCCATCAGCATAAATTATGTGAATTAAACTTCATCAATACTAAATATAAAGATTTCATTTAAAAATGAATAGGCCACAGACTGGGGGAGAATATTTACAAAACATATATTAATATTGACAAAGGCTTAATCATTCAACTAAAAGAAGATAACTAAAAAATCAGCAAAAGATATGAACGTACACTTTACAAAGAAAAATATACACATATAAATAAATCAAATCAGTTGTCAAAGAAATAAGAATTAAAATCACAGAGACCACTCTACACATATTGAATGACAGAAATGAAGAGTGACAACACCATATGATGGTTGCTGATGAAAGGGTAATATGGTATAATTATTTTCCAAAAGGTTTTGGCATTTTCTTAAAAAGTTAAACACCCACTCTATGGCCCAGCAATTCCTAGACAGTTACTCAATAAAATAAAAATATATGGCTACTGAAAGCCTTATACATAAATCTTCATAGCAGCTTTACTGATAATGGTCCTAGACTGGAACAAACACCAATATCCATTAATGTAAATAGGAGAATGGATAAAGAATTTGCAGTATATTCATTTATTTAAATACTCCTCAGAAGTAAAAATAAATGTACTTCTAATATAAGCAGGACATAGATGAATGTCAAACATGTTGACAAAAAGAAACTGAAAGAAAAGAAATTGGACCCCGAAGAGTATATAGTACATTGCTCCATTTATGTGAAGTTCCAGAATATGCAAAACTAATCTATAGCAAAGATTGGAAATAAATGGTTGCACAGAGGAATGGGAATGAGGAATGTGTTAAGTGGGCATGGGGGAATTTTATGGGGTGATCAATGCGTTCCTATCTTGATAGATTTGTTAATTGTACAGGTGCATGTGTTTGTCAAAACACTGAATTTCACATTTATGATTTTTGTGTTTCACTGTAAATTTTAGATTAAAAAATAGATGCAAACAAACAAAAAGAATGTTGAATAGCCTTCTAGATATAGTATTTTAAAACTGTTATTGCTGAAAAAATTATTGCAGTGACTGGATATACACATATGAATATTTTTTAACTCATTTGTGTATTGGATGGTAGCCATAGCTCAGATCCTTAGATGGCTTCACGAACTATTCTTAAGAAGACATAATATTTACTTTGTATGGAGGCTAGAGAATCCTTGTACCTTATTCTATTTTGTGATATGTCCACTGAGAGGAAAAAATAAGAAATTATTATTTTTTCTTAAAGATGATTATCTAACATTCGCAGACATTTAAAAGCTATTTCATTTAAAAACAGATATACTTATTAGTTGTTTCTCTGTCCGCTTAATTTTAAAGGCAGCAGTGAGATTCGTCAGCTTTGTGTGTCTCTCAATAGCAGTGATATGGGCATGAGGACTAAGAGAACTGATCACAGAATGAGACATCACTTATACATTTTATCTGATTCCAACATGGATTTATTGTGGTTGTAGAAATCAATTCACAAATCATGCTAATCCTAAAATTTAGTCAATCTCCTTCAGAACTAGAAGCTGGATTAATCAATTTTCAGTGTTACTGTTGTACTAATTTGAACCCATACCCACAGCTGACAACTGAAAAAAAATTAAGATGTTATAGCACTGGTTATTTTCAATAGTTCATTTTCTTTCTTTCATAGATTAATAGTGCACATTTGATATTAATC
>NW_012139413.1:8473158-8475354 GCF_000956105.1 Propithecus coquereli
TAAGTGTCAGTAATACAAACAGGAAAAATACGCTGGGCCACATTACTAAGGTAAGTGTATATGGCCCTATAGGGTACAGGTTGTGAGGGCTTGGGGACAGGCCAGATCTGTTCTAGTAACCATCTGAGTGTGGGTTTGGGTGCCCCAAGTATGTGAGGCGGTGGAACGTTGCTCAATAGTAAGAGAGAGATTTTCCCATGTTTCCCACATCATTGATTGGGTATAGCCCCATGACTTAGTAAACAGGCATAGTGAGCAGGTTTGGTTAAGCCTTAGGGTATGTGTGGTTTGGTTTGCTGGGACAAAAGGAATCTTACCCATAGATATACAGTTTGTGCTACTTACCTGAAGGAGTAGCAGGAGGAGGTATTGGAGATCCTCCAAGGGAGTACATGAGTATTTGCTTCCAGTGTTGGACTCCTCATCTACAGGGGCTGGAGGAGTCTCATTTTGGTCTTTCCACAGCTTCACCTGAGAATGATAGATCCAAGTAGGGTAGAGGGTGGGTTGGGAAGGCAGAGCTCAGGCAGTGATGTGTGTCCCTGTTTTCCTAACAGACCACAGACCAGTCCCAGGCAGTGGCCTAGGGATTGGAGTAAGGCAAGAAGATGGAGAGCAGGAAGTAAGAAGTGGTAAGGCAAGAAATGATGAACAGAAGAAAGTAAGAAGTGGTAGCAGATCTGGAACAGAAGAGATACTTGACATGTAAAATAATCAGCCTTACTTGTTCACTGATTGAATGTGGGGATGAGAGAGAGAAGGTGGAAAATATTAGTAGAATTACTCACAAGCTCTGCCTTAAGTCACTCTGTGGACTGTTATGCCAGTCAACTGAGAAAGAGAAGACACAGAAGTGAATTTGAGGATGAGATGATGAGTTTGATTTGTGGGGTGACCAAGTGGAAAGGGCAAGTAGTAGGTTGCATGTATTTTCTCATAGCGCAGGAGAGAGAACTGGACTGGAGATTTCGATTTGGAAGCCATCCATATATGTATATGGATGATAGTTGTAGTCAGTAGTATTGATCAGATTGTCATGAAACTTGAGGTTAGATCTCTGCATTCCTACTACCACCACATCAACATTTAAGGGATGAATTATTTCAGCTCTTGAAAAGAAATGGTTAACTTTGGATGAGAAGAAAATCTAAATAGAATGGTGTCATGGAAAGCAGGAGTGGAAATAGTCTCAACAAAGAAGCCATCAAATAGGTTAAATGATAAAGAAGTCAGATAGGATTCAGTCATTACACATATGTTTGAGTTTGTGTTTTATCTCTGGTACCAGGGATCTAAATTTGAAGTGATGTACTCTCTGACTCCATTCTTTACAGCCTAATGGAGAGACAAGTACAAATGGTTCAAAACATATTTATATTAATGAAGGGAAAGTGTATACAAAGCATGAAACAAGATCTGGATGAAGTCAGGGAAGACTTCAGAGAGGAGGTATATTTTGAAATAAAACTGGAAGGATGAATAGTTTTCTAATACCAGAGAAGCAGATGAATAATATGTACAAAATTATGCATGCATGCAAGAATATGTCATTTTCTAAAAAAACTACAAGTAATTCAGTATCACTGAAACACAAATTCTGAATGTTGAGTGTAAAGAGAATTGGGAGGGGAAGAGATCAGAGAGAGGAGAGCAGTTGTGTGTTACAATTAGTACTATCTACCAAACATTTACAGACTCCCTTAATTCCATTGTCAGGCACATGATAGGATTGTACTTCTCGATCCTTCATGGTTGGGGGGTCACATGCCTAGTTCTGGCCAATGAATTGTGTGAAGACTGATGTTCATCATCTCTGGCCTGGAGCCTTAAATACTGTTGCAAGATTCTCTGTAGCTTTCTGTTCCCTCTGGCACAGTGATAGACAATACTCAATAGGGTAGATATTTCTTTTCTTGGTTCTCTGGGTATTTCCATTGTCTTAAGCTGAGTTGGTTTGGAAGATGTTTGTTTCTGTAGCACAGTTAAATCTATTATGGTTGAGATAGACATTAAAGGTAGTAAGGCAATAGGATATTGGTTATTTACTAACAACAAAAAGAGGGAGAAAGAGAAATCCAGACTAATGAGTTCTGTAAAAGATTATCCATTGAATTTGGTAGTTAGGTTGCCATTTGTGATCTTCAAGAGAAATCTCGAAGGTTTTGGTGGAATATTGGAGAAGGAACACATACATCA
>NW_012139413.1:8475404-8477616 GCF_000956105.1 Propithecus coquereli
GGGTAAAAGGATTAGTCATCTTAGGAAACATCAGAATTTACATAAACTTTCCATAGTCAAATATATTTTTATTTTGAATTATATATGGAGAAGGCAGCATTTGCAATTTTTTGCTCAAGGATTATGTAGGGAGGTAGGGGAGAATATATCATCCTTCTTCCTTGACTCTTGCCATGCTTATACCCCCAGTGTGGAAGACAGAATGAGTCTGAGCTGCTTTGTGGCCCTTTTGCACATCAGTAAAATATAGGGGTATCCTCATATTGGGTCAGCAGTCTGAAATGTCAATTTTTGGTGTGCTCTTGGGTAAAGAATGACCAGACACACAGAAAGCAAGGTTAGCATGAAATGAGGTTTATTGAGGAGACAAAGATAGGATTACAGAGCAAGAGCAAGATACGTTCACACAGGCCTCTTATCATCACAGAAAGGGCCTTGGTTATGGTCTGGGTCTAGTTTTATAGTGTCTGCATTGGGCCTTCCTCATGGTTCAGACATCATCTCAGAACCACTTTGATGGACAGTTGGGAGTTATATGACCTGAGTCTTACAGTGCATGCGGATCTCCCATGAGTCTGTCTGAAATCCAGTTTGGGGGTGAACTGCAACATAAATGTAAGCTAACGACATGTTAATTAGACTTAGGTTGTTCTAGGTCACTTTCCAGACTTGATTGTACCTATGCTGCTTGGCCCATGGACTAGAGAGTCCCCTGCATTCTTTTGTAGTTGGAGTGCTAAGTTCCGATTGGTAGATTGGTAGGGTGTTCCCTCCTTCCTCAGGTGTGGCAGTCACTAGGGACACCTGCCTTGTCCCCAGGAGGGGCTAGAGGTCCCTAGCTATCTACCTAACATTTCCCCACTCTATTCTAGAGGCCCAAATTGTTGGGTAGGGGTGTTGACTCATCTGGCTGCTTCCTGCTGAGTGAGGATGATGATTCCTATTATGGTGGCCTCTTGCAGGTTCTCCAGGGGTCTCTCCAGGGGACTTCAGTGTGTGTTCTTATATATGTTCTCCGTAAATTGTTATAGTTGTAGGTGTGAGGAGGAGGTAGGTGCTGGTGCTGGCAGAGAATGTAGAACCATTTGTAGCTTGACGGCCTCTAGACAGGATGAAATAAATTTAGTTAGAAAATTTACGAGGATTGGTCCCAATATAAAAATTCCCAGAATGCTAAGTCACAGAGTGACCAAGGGAATTAACTAAGGATATCCACTAGGGCCTAGAGGTCTCACCTCATGTCTGGAGATTGGAGGTGGACTCTAGGATGGCATTGATGTTGTCCTGAACCCAAAGAAGCAGCATTGTTTCTCTAAGAACAAGCAGGTGCCCCCTTCTGCTGCACTTAGAAGATTGAGGGCCTGCCTATTTTGTAAGGCACCACCCTCCACCCCCCTCAACCCCCCTCCACCACCAGCGAATCCACTGTTCCTGTAAGAGGGCGAGTGTATGGCTAGTTTTCACCAGGGATTGAGCCGCCTCCACAGCCAAAGACTGCTGTAGGCCCAGGGATGTGCCTCCTGTGACTACTCTGGCAATGTCTGCTGTTCCCATAAAGGCAAAAAGGGGAATTAAGGGAAGCACCCATGTGTATAGGTGGCTTCGCATGTGCAATGGGAAAGGCAAGGTGGCTAAATCCTGGGCAATTTGAATATCTGGATATATCAGGCTCGGGGAGCAGTGTCCTCTCCAGTAAGGGGTTGGCACCCAGTATGCTTGGGTGCCACACACCTAATATATATCCCACTTCAGAGGAAGGTGGACGGTGAACTGGATTTTGGCTAGCAGAACAGGAGCTGATTCGCTGGTGGCGTGGTGTCCTCTTCCCTGGAATTTGGTGCCATGCTATTCAGCACCCTGGGCTGCTGAAGTGGCTCCAAGTTAGGGATCAATTAAGGGGTGAGCAAATAAGGAATTGATCTTTTCCAGGATTAGAGAACCCGTCCTGGCCAAAGTGTAATGCTGCTTTGGTTGTATGCCAAAGTGATCTTTCCCTAGTCGGGCCCACCAGGGGATTAATCTCCTGTTGTGAGCATCCCCAACAAAACTGGCTCATAAGGGAAGGAAGGGAAGTCCGAAGCATTGGAGGCTAGGGAAATTTAGTCAAGATGTAATTTTTTGGATCAAGAAAAGCAAAGTCATGATCCTGGCAAGTGACCTGAAGTTTACAAAAGTCAAGGCTGTGACTAGGGTTTTTCATGGGCAATTGAGG
>NW_012139413.1:8478285-8480068 GCF_000956105.1 Propithecus coquereli
TCTACATATAAATATAAATTATCCAAGTGTTTTTAAAGTCACCTTGAAAAGAGAATTAAGTTTCATTTTTTAATGATGAATTGTGTCCATCTCATCATTATTAAATTAAAAAAGGAGTTGTGGCTTATTGAATGTCAATAAAGCAAAACCTGCAATTACATAAGTGAATAGAGCAGTGACTATACTCCTTTCAGTAGTACAGCATATTGCTTAAATTTTTAAGTTCTGGTTTTAGTCTTCTGGGTTCAGATTTGAACACCACTATTCCTTGTACAAACTATATAATCTCCGTAAACCTCAATGTCTTTATCAGTAAAATAGACACAGTAAAAGTACTCATCTCATAGTTCTTTAGTTTTTGTTTTTTATTGTTAATGTGAAGATTAATCAAGATAATGCATGGAAACTTTTAGCACTATTTGACAGGAAATAGATATTTAATACATTCTGTCTATTTCAGTAAAATGAAAGAAAAAAAACCTTAAAAACAGGTTTCCATTAGTATCATATGTTTCCTTTCTCCACAGTTGCTGCTGATACCGAATCCACAGAGGTGAACAGATTTCCCTTCCTAATAAAACAACCACAGAAACAGCAGCCGTAACTGAGGAGAAAGCAGAACTAACATCTCTTCAAGAGGGGACCCCTTGATTCAACAGGCATTATTCATTATCTGAAGGCTGGGAAGGAGACTGATAGACTTAAGAACCTTGGCTGATCCTCTGGAGATAGACAAACTGAAAGATACCCAACAATTGTTTTACTCATTAATCTTGAGAAGGACAAGGCTCCATGAGCCTTCCAGTGGTCTTCTGCCAATAGGGCTTTGAATTATATTCTTTTCAACCTGGTCTTCCCTACATATTTTCTAGGTCCCTAAGAAGGAGAAGAGCAAATAGGGAATTGTGTTTGTATTAGCTGGACAAATAGAAAAGAATAGTCCATGACAGATAAAATCAAAATAAGACTACAAAAATATTTCTCAATTCATCTTTCTACAGTAATGTGTTAGTATGGACATTCAATATGACTGTCTGCCACAGCATAATGAGTTCAGAGTGCATCTCTGTTGACTCAGGTAAAGGGAAACCTGTCATTTGAAGTTGGTAGCACATCTGATGGATGGAGCAAGGAAATGAAAACTTCCCATCGTGTTTTTTACAAGTTAAATGGATCAAGACAGAAGCACAAAGTTCATTTTGCACACTTAAAGACCATTGCAAGAATTTTGGATACTGTTTAAAGAGTTGCTGTAATATATAACATATGTTGTGGTTTTTTTCTCTCTTTCAGAAACTTCAGTCTTTTGATAGTCATGAGTTTCCAATTCCCATGTCAAAATGAAACATTAGCATATACTATACAGACATTTTTAAAGAGTATTTCTCTTTTTGTTTTTTAGTTGGTTAGTTGGCTTGTGAATTTTAGTATTTTAGATTTTTGGATTTTTTTGTTATAGTTTCTTTAGCTTTTCTTGGCCATAATACCATCAGATAATACCAAGTCTGTGTACTCATGTCATTAATTATCAAGATTTTTATTCTCTCACTGAAATGATTTTTAAACATTTTACCATTGCTTTAATAATATTCTTAAGGAAAGAGTCATACCTATGTGAGTTATTTTTTAAAAATGAGGTTTCAGCATAAAATAGATATAATAGAGAGTCACGCCCACATCTTCATTACATAAATTGACTGATTGAGAGATGTTATTCAGCAATTTATTTTGGAGAAAGATGGCCTAGTGTTTTATGTCTTACAGACCGATGGAATTTTAATTT
>NW_012139413.1:8480118-8480656 GCF_000956105.1 Propithecus coquereli
GAGAAAATAGATATCAGTAACATGACTTCACATGGGCAAAAAGCAAGAGAACAATGTTGACGGATTAGAACAATATTGTTCTTCTACCCTGTGAGATGTCAAGGTTCAGAAGGAGTCATTGCCCAGATTCATTGTCAATTTGGAGACATCTAAAGATGTGGAGCTGTGGGATATAAGAATTCCTACCCTGAATCTGTGTTAGTAGTTCTCATTCATAAGATTCTTAGTGTTCTTGTCTCTAGCTTATTGTGCAATGGAAAGACTTTTTTTTTTTTTTTACTTAAAGAATTACACAAAAATTCACATTTATTGTAGAAAAATGAGAAGACATTGATAAGCAATGATAATAATAATCTGACAACCACAAATAGCCACATTATTCTCATGTTGATTAGGTTTCTAGCAAGTATATTTTCTGGTTAAGAGCATAGACTCCAGAAACGTTGCCTCGTTTTGAATCCTGGCCTTGCCACTGACTAGCTCTATAACCTTGGGCAAGTTATTTACCCTCCTTATGCTTCTATTTTTCAGCCTGTAG
>NW_012139413.1:8483840-8495132 GCF_000956105.1 Propithecus coquereli
AAAGATGGCCTAGTGTTTTATGTCTTACAGACCGATGGAATTTTAATTTTGGAATGGAGTATTTCTTTTTTAAAGATGGGGTAGTAGGCTCTATTTTTAGGCCGTGAAGGAGCAATACCTGAGAAAGTAATTAGAATCAGTAGTTCGGCGAGAATTGGGACCTGTGCTCAGGAATGATCTACAGAATGATGATATAATGGTATTTTTGCTTAAAGCCTTTTTCATTTTTAGGTGATTAATCATATATTTAAAGTGAATACATTTACTTGATCTCATCTATAGAGAACATTTGAAAGTGCAGCATATAAAAAAATCATTTTAGAACTGCAAAGTTGTCTAATTTGGCTCTGCACTAACACATATTTGCTTCAGATGAATTATCTTGTTTCCATTATTTACAAAGATAATGGCCCTAAAACAACAGTTTTTATAAGCCCTGAGAACTAAGTCTAAACCCTCCCTATAGGATCGATTATGACCTACTTTTTTTCCCTCAGGGATTAATTGTTTAGCAAAAGATTTGAATTCAGTGTGTTTAAGTGTGACTATGTTTGCTGTGTGAGGTGTGATAGAGAGGGAGTGCGAGAAGGGGAGATTTTTCAGCTTTTCTAGCTATCAGTCTCCCCAACTCCAGCCAATCAATGAGAGGATATGTTAACAGGCTATAGAATATTCAGACTCATTGTAACCAGGATTTTCAAATTATCTTGTAGGATAATCTGAATAGTCAAATATATTCCTTAGATCTTGGAAGATAACTTACTATATTACAGAGAACTTCTTTCCATATTAAACTTATTAATGAATTATTTTAACTGTAAGTTGCTAAATAAATTATTCTTTCTTTCAGCATAAACTCTCTAATCCATATATAATATAGTTAAGTTCAAGGACAGTTTGAAAGTGTAATAGAGTAACTATTAGCAAATTTCTTTGTGGCTAGTACATGTCAGACACTGTTCTAAGTGTTTTATGAGTTTTAGATAATTTAATCTTCACTTTTGAGGAAGGTACTGCTACTAATATCTTTATTTTGGAGATGGCAAAATTTAGACACAAAGAGGTCTTTGTATATTCACCTGAGATCTCACAGCTCTTAAATGACAGGGCTGGAATTCAAAGCCAAGCAATCTGATTCCAGAACCCACATTTTTCTTTTATTTTTGAGGAGAAGGAAACAGAAGTTTATTAATTTGCCAGCAAATGAGGAAGATAGAGACTCCTGTCTAAAAATGCCATCATCATAATAATAAGCAAAAATACAGACCTTTTAAGGGATCGGTTTCAGTTCTAGGCTATTGTCATTCAACTACAGTTAATGATTCTTATTGTTCCATCTCCATGGTAGACAATCTGGTGACCTCTGCCCAGATAGTTCTGTTGAGCCATCTCCTGCAGCACAAAGAGCAAAGGACATTCCCCTGCCCCTCCCAATCATGGCCCGAGGCTGGGATTCAGATTTTAGTTCTCGAAAAGAGTGAGGGCAATTTTAAAGATAAAACATTTTTGCTGTTTTTTTCAGGCCATTCCCACTGTTACATATTCCCTACTCTCAATTTTATGCTTCCATATCTATGGGTGGAGGGGCGACTACTCTGTTACATATCCCCAAATGCCAATTTTATCCTTCCATATCTATGGTAGGAGGGGCAACAAAGTCATGGAACTACTTTCTGCTGAATTGGGGTGATGTTTTGGATGGAAGTTTTATACTTCTGTATGCCATTGCAAAGCTTTGGCAGTATATTTACAACAGATTACCAGGCAAAAAAAATCATCAGCAACAACTACAACAGTGATGACTGACAAGGTGAAGTGGACTGTCACCTTGTACACAATGTGTACAAGGGCTGGGTTAGAAAGCAGGGCTGGGTTAGAAAGAAACATGGGGCCTCTGAGTACAGAAGTACTTGCACCAAATGAGGTTTAGAATGACAAACCCATCAACAAGACAGATCAACACAAGAAGCAATAGCCCAGGAAATTCTTTCTAAGAATTTCTGTCTCTACCCTATAGACAGAACGAATGATCAAAGAAAGGTTTGTAAAAACATCAACATTTTTCATTTTTCCCTGTTCCTTAAACAGGTACTTTAGATCACCTAAAAGCCGGCCCCTCCACTGGGGTCTTGGGTCCTCTTCTTCCATGGGACACCTCTTTACTTTGGTATGACAGACCCAAGGTTTTAGTTTTGAAAATTTCAATGAGGTGCTCATTTCATAGGGTCCCTTCCACTTCTCTGCTTCCAACTGGGAAGAGACCTGAAAGAGGCAAACTCATGCATAGTGGTTAGCACCTAACCCACTCATTTGACATATTGCTTTACTCTGCTTTCTTTAGTCATGGTTATATTACCATAGTTACTTTGGGGTGCTGGGAAGGGTCTCTCATAAACTATTTCTTAGGGGTTTAACTTAAGCCAGCTTCTAAGAGTTACCCTTATCGGAGGAGGGCAAGTGGTACCACCCTGTTCCACTTTCCTGTATCACTTCCAGGATATGTACAATTTCCATTCTAGATGTAAGACTTTGCTTATATGCTGGGTTATCTCCACTACAAAGGAGGGTCCATTATTGCTCTGTGTGGAGGAAAAGGAGCCTATGAACATTTCAGTGACCTGTGGGATCATTGAGTTCACTGTGTCCGGCTCTGTGGAGATGCAGTTCACCAGGTTCCCACTGGGGGATCCACTCAAAGAAGCTCTTAGGTGACCACAGGACATTGTGCAGCAGATTCAGGTGCAGGTGGTGGGAAGCAAAGATTCCCCCAAAGGGCACTGCCATGGAGTAACCAAACACGTTGATACCTTGAGCTGTCAAGCTGTCTCTGCAGCTGCCTGTCCACAGCATCCATCACCAACATGCCATTCTCCATCTGCCTGGTCTCTTTCCCTGGTCTGCTGATGCCCATCATCCCGTCATCTTCTGAGGCTTTTTTCTGCTCCATGCTGTCATACATGCACAGGAATTTGGCAAAGGCCCTATCCTGGGCTAGCAAGTCCTGGTATGAGCCCATCACAGAGTGAGCCATCAAGCGGGGCAGGACAGCCCTTTTAAAACCCCTAACACAGTCCAGCAGCACCCTAAGGCCACCCTAGTCCCAGGATCCCGTCGTTTAAATGTAACTGAGTACCATTCAAGTTCGTCAGCTGCTGCTGCTTGCTAGCCTACTACTGTCTGTCCACTGCCTGGCCCCTCCCTGAAGGCTCCCTGCCTGGTTTGCAGGGCGCTGGGTATAGCTGGTGCCAGGGGTCAGGCAGTGGCTCAGAAAGGGTCCCCCGGACCTCTTCTGTCCACGTTGGCTTGGCACCTGTCAAATCCTCACTGTCAATCTTTGCCCAAGGCTCCCGTGGTGATGTTTGGAGTCAGGAGTCTCCTGGCCCCCTCCTTCCTTTGTCAGATTCCTGGACTTAAAAACAATTTTGCTCTCCTAGGAGTCTTTTGCAATTTTGCAGAACCCATACTTTTAAGCAGAATGGTTACATTGCTTTCCTGAAAAAAGGGAGAAAGTTGATTTTTTTTATAGTAAGTAATGCTTGCTGCTTGTATAGAGATATAAGTTAAAGTGATCACAGACTTTACTCTAAGATTGTTGTTGAATTATGTCACTCAAACGCGGGAATCAGAAATCCTTGTATATGGCCTATCTTGGAGTAATACATTTTCTTGTTAAAGGACTTTTATGACCATGGACTAATTCTGCCTCCTCACCTGACACTTATTTTTCTGGCTTGAGGGAGGGCAGATCTCCAATTGTTGTAAGACACCAATCATATGCAGCATGTTAGCACCCTGAAGAGTAATGATGGATAAGCAATAATTGAGACTAACATTGATGCTTAATGAAGATTGCTACCAGATGCTGACAGAGTTCTGTGAGCTCTAGCGTGTTAAATGGTCATGCTAGAGCTTCATAAAACAGAAGTAGTTTTATGAAGTAGTTTTCTGATTTCTTGATTTTCCTGTGATATTTACATGGTTCCAGAATATGGATGTCTAGATTCAATGGTTCACTCATTTTAGATTGCAAATAACTAATAAGATTGACTGAGCTTTCCTCTTTAGTCAATTGTCTCAGGGTGTAGCTTAAAGGGGAAAAAGTCTTTATCCAGTTTTACTATCAATAGATGATACTTTGACATAATAATTACCAATATTGAAATTTGTTTCCTGAAACATTCATCCATGACAAGATGCAAAAGCTACCTGGTGAAGTGTTTGGAACATGGGATCATTCAGTTTCAAGTCCGTCTTCATCACTTATCCTCAATGTGCCTCCATGCAGGTGTCTTAACTCCCCCAAAGCCTTCTTTTCGTCAACTGTAGAGCAGAAATTATTTCAGAGACATTGTTGGGAGGATTTGCAAGGCCCTATACCTCTGACCAAAGGATGATGCTTAGAATTTCCTTGGTTTTGCAATTTCTCTGAATTTTATAGCTGTTCTTCCTCCTCATACTTTACATTTGTCATTTTATTAAGGACCACAACATATATCACTACCCCATACCCAGTTTTGATTCCTCATTTGGCTTGTGGCGCTGAGTGCTGGTGATCCAGACTAGTAAACCAAAGAAGGGCCTGGAGAGACAGTGTGGTTAGTATTTTCCAGCAGTATTTTCCAGATTTGCCTGCTAATAAGAATCATGTAGCTCATGTAGATTTCTAGTCCTTTCCTTAGAGATTCTGATTTAGTCGACCTGGAGTAGGACATAGGAATATATATTTTAACCAGAGAGCCAGATGATTTTGATAATAGGGCAATCATAGGAAACAAAGAGGTAATTTTTGGAGTTGATAGGTCTGAGTTTAAAACCCAATGCCTTTTACGAACTGTAAAATTATTTAGCTTTTTGAGTCCTAATTTATAGATGGTTAACATAGATGTCAGTTCCTTTTCTTATAGTTTTGCTGATGGAGTCCAGAGTAAGTAAACTTTAAGTGGCCAGTTCCTTGCTTCACCACCTCTTAGCACTTTTCAGTGGCGTGCTGGTAATATTTAACAACCAGCTCTCCAAAATAGCCAGCCCTATTTTTGCTTATTTCTATGGTATAAATAGACCCATTGTAGCCATTTCAAGCTATCAATATTCTGTCACTCAATGCACAGTTTAAAAGAGATGGACACATTCAGCTCGCATGAGCTGGAGGGAACCACTTCTTCTAACAAAACCTTCACATCCATCAGTTTTCTCTCTCCCTTTCCTCTCTCTTTGCCCTCACCTGTCCCCTTTTTCATATCTCTCCCCTGTCTTTTTCTCCCTCTCCATCTTACCTGTAGGGCTACTTTCTACACAAAGTATAATGGAATGAGTTATTATATCATTTCTTCATTTATTCTTTTATGAAACATTTACTGAGTCTCTGCTATGTCAGGTACCAGGATGCATAATGGTGTATTACAATTAAACCTTTATGCTTTATATTTGGCCTGAAGAGCAATGTGGAAGGAAAATAACTTGGAAAAAAAGGCCACCCTGCAAATGAGTGGTTTACATTTTGAGGTGAACTCCCCAGCACTTCCTATCAATCCATTCCATCTCATCTTTCTATACTCTCTCTCTCTCTTTTTTGTACTGTACTTTGCTCTACTTATTATCCCTTTCTTTCCACTATATATTGTCAGTTTCTTTCTCTCTGTTGCTTTCGCCTAATATATGGTCAAGTTTCTCCCGTATTAAAAAAAACAACAAAAACAATATTAACCGTAAAATTGCCATGACGTTCTCAAATTACTATTGAATCCTATTCCTTTACGCTTAAAATTCTTGAAAGAGTAGTTGGTTTTCTGTGTCTTTATTTCCTCACCTTCTATTCTTTTATCTTTACCTTCTGCAATTTGACTTCTGCCCCTGCTATTTTAGTGAAATTGTTTTGGGTAAAGCCCAGCTGCCAAACGCAATGAGCACATCAATATTCTTAACTTACCAGGCCTCTACTGCCATTGACACTGCTAATCCATACCTCGTTGACTATCTTCTCTCACCCACGTCTATGCACATTACTGCCTGCTTCTCTTCAGCTTACTGACTATATCTAGACTCTGATTTATTCACTGGTAGTAGTTTCTACGCACTATTTTAGTGGTTCTCAAACTTTAGCACACATCGGAACCACCTGGAGGGTTTGTAAAAACCCAGGTTGCTGGGCCCCAGACTTTCTGATTGTGTAAGTCTTGGACAGAGAATAAAAATTCATTTTTCTAACATTTTTCCATATGATCTTACTAGTTTCAGAACTGCACCTCAGGAATGACTGCTCTAACTTCATCTTGGGTTCCTCTTTTACTTCCTGCCCCTAACTGCTAATTTGGTCTGTAATTTAGATCTGGGTTTATCCTTCTCACTAAATATTAATACATTCTTTCTAGGTGAACCCATCTCTTTTAATGGTTTCAATGGCTTATATTTTCTGACTCTAAAAATGTTTATCTCATAACTTCATGGCCAGCTTTAGATTAGGATATCCAACTGTGTGTTAGACATCTCTTACTAAATGTTTCATAGGAATACAGTGACCATGGCCAATCAGTGGTGGAGCTGAAATTTGAATCCTAGCTGTTCAATTCAAATGTTCCTGCCTTTTATTGACCTCTCATTCCTTTTACAGTTGCTCTAGTTCAGACCTTTATTTCTGGGAAGATGATAAAAGGTGCACTGGGCAGAATCTGGAAGAAATCAGGGAAAAGAGTCCATGTCCGGGGCACATGCTTGATTCTTTCAGCAATGAGATATAACTACACGAGTGAAATGTTGTCTACCAAGGAAGCTCGTTAGAGACTCAGTGCACAGGGTTTCCACCGAAGCTGATCACATAGGTACCCTTTGCCTAACACATATCAAAATGTAGTCTCCCAGAAGGAAAACAGGTAGATGTTCATCAGAACCCATATTGTTTGCACAGTTTAGCCACAGTGAACTATTTTCAGGAAATGCTGGGAACCCTCCTGACATCTAAGTTCTTAGATACCAGCCAAGGGCCAACCTCACAAGTAGGTCTTTATAAGGACAGCAGTCTCAGGCCTGTTATGTTCTCTTTTTCTGTGCACCTTCTAATGAGCCCTTTCTATATCTAGTTTTTTCCTTTCTCATTTCCATCTCAACACTGCAGCTGAGAGAGCCATTCAAAATGCAAACTTGGTTTTATGCCTCTTTGGCTTAAAACCCTTTGTAGTATATCTTTTCTAGTTCTTGATAAATGGGATAAAAGGGATTCTCTGGGAAAAAGTCTTTGGGATCATAATTGTTATTGCAATTAATGTGTTCCAAATTTGTAATGTGAGATATTCACTCGCTTATTTTAATTTTAGCACTCGTTGGAGTTTCCCACTGAATGCTGCAGTTGGGAATCCCCCTTTCCACCACTGTTCATGTTCCAGAGAGAGTTGATCTTTCCTGACTTTGAACTGCCTTAACAATTTTTCTTCGCATGGTACTTATCACTTTCTCTCTTATAATATAGTTTTTCTGTGCATGTCTCCTCTCTGTATTATAGACTCTTTGAAGAAATAATGCATGTCTCTCTTTGTTCTTCAAATTAATTCCCAATAGCCCAATATTTAGTGCTTAGCATTCAATAAATATGTTGAGCAAATGAATAAATGACTAAAAGTGAAAAATAATGATTTGTACTTTATTCCAAAAAAGTTACTTATTTAATTTTCTGAGTAGCCATTTGCAAATATTATTCAGAATAAAAATCCGAATGAACTAAAGGAAACTTAGTAGGAGTTTAAGAGGAAATTAATTTCACGTCCTTATTTTTTTAAAAGATCTAGTTATATCCTGTAAGTTAGTGAAACTAGAATTAAGTGCATTTATTTTTCTTTTTGTGTCAGTTTTTAAGTATTTAGAAGCTTTTATTTTCATTTTCTTCCTCCAAAACCACATTTCAGTGGAAGTTGTCATTTAATTAGGACTGTGCTAAATTAAATACACAGAACTTATTTTTTAACATTAAGCGAAAATGGTGGATTTCTGCTCAGCCAAAGAAACTGTATTATTTCTTGGTATTAGAAACTTAATTAATTCTCTGAGGTGGTATTTTGATTTTTTTTAACAGTTAAGCAAAATATATACTCTCAGTGTCCTGATAAAGAGAACCATGAGAATGTATAATTTGTTTATGGTAAACAATTTTTAGTTTTATCAGGTCTTCGGTAGTAATTTGTGTATGTGTTCTTAATAATAGTAAAATTAAGGGCTATTAGATTTGGATAGCAAAAGTTAACCAAAGATAAGATGATTCACAGATACTGCTGGGTTGTGTGTGTGAATATGTGTATGAATGTGTATATATGTGTATGTATAATAATTTCTCTATATAAATATAAAATTAATATATAGATTATTTAGCAAATAGATTTATTTAGGAAGATCTTATCAAGGCTTCATGTGTTACTGCCACTTTTGAAATGCTGAGATTAGAATATTAAACTCTCATATCACGTGATGAAAAGTCTTTTGGGGACATACCATTTTCATATGTCTGTGGCAGCCATAAGCATGTTGTCTCTGTGGCTACAATATGGAGATGTATGGTAGCAGCCCTATGCACCATTCTAATGATGCCTTATCCAGTCTGCTGTGACAAATAATTCTACTCAGCTTGTCAGTGATGACAGCTGAGACTTTTTGCTTAGATGCCTTGACAGTGCTTGTATTAAACAGCCAGAGCCAAACACTCCATTAAGTTTCTGTAAAATGAACTGTCTGCTTCTTGCTGTTTTGCTGATAGTGGCAGCAGTTGTAAGCTAATCCTCTCCAGTTGTGGATTGCTCGACTGAGTGCTTTCACTCATCGACAGGTAGTAGATCTCATAGTTTTAGTAGAGTGGTTACAATGTTGATAGCTATGATAGACAGACATAATTTATTTCTAAGTAGATTTTTTTTTAGTGGCTATTTACTTTAAATTAGCCTGCAAATATGTCCCTAACTAGGAGAAAACTGACTTTCTAGATGGTGAAGTAATTAATTGATGGTTCTTTCCCAGCACATAATTATTCATAGGCTCTTGGTACAAAAGACACACGTGAGAAGGGCATGTCTCTTAGTAACAGTCTACGTGCAGGTTTGTGTGCACCAAAAAAAACTACATGTTTCTTAATATGTGGAAGTATGTTTAAGAGAAAGTAAATGAGTATTCTTCATTTTTTTTAAGCGAAACTAAATCATTGGAAATATTGATACCTGATTGTTTACAAGTATATGGGGAAAATATAACTTTCAACTTGTTCGCCACTTTAAATGGATGATAATTCCTTTGGGCTATCTCTTATTACATTTATGCATTATATTAAACTCCTGTGCCTCTTTATTTTCCTTCTCCCACCACCAAGAAGAAAGGTGTAAGTGTGATAATTCTTCTTGAGGTGTTACACAGACCACTTTTGTCAACATATACCTTGAATTTGACTTGAAAAGCCAATGAAAGCCTTAGTGCTCCATTTGTAGGCAGCTTTTATATTCTATCTGTCATCACTGGGCATTAGCGATAATGGAGTAAGTCTTTGAAGAGGACAAATAAGGACAGAAGTGTATACAAGGTTGAACATTAATCTTGATAGAAATTTTAAGAATTCAGTGCTAGCTGAAAGAAACTGCATGTGGTGAATAGAATTATTTATAGTATTCCATATTCTTTACAGTCTTCTTTATAGTATTCTATTTTTTCAAAAAAATTAACTTATGCCTTTAAATGCCTCTTTGGATATCATATGCCTCACCAAACTTTAGTGAAATAAGAAAGTTTTGGTATGGTTTCTGAACACAATTTTTGTAGATATTACCGATTATGTAGATTTGGAAATTAAGCTGTGCTCTTGTCCCCAAAGCTTTTCAATCTCAGCATAGGGCTTAAGTACACTTTTGTTTTTGTGAGGAATTCTTAGTATATTATTATCTTTGTCCTACAGGACATAAACTCTTTGAGTTAGTCTTCTACAGATAAGAGACAATTTTATTCAACTGAGTTGAGGAAATTTTACACTATAATAAACTTTTCTCTAGTATGGAGTCCGTTAACTCTTCAAACTATAGTGCCAACAATTAGAAACCTAAAAGCAGTAATTTTACAAATAACCTAGTGCTCTGTAATAGGGCATTTACCTCACACAGGTGACCATTTTTCTACTGTTGGCCACTTTCCAGGTATGGTTTCCACAGGGCAAGAAAAATTATCTTTATTATTGTAGGAGAAAAGAAGATTTTGCTGAATCAGAAAGTAGACTCAGAAAGACAGGTACAGCTGCACTTTAGTTAAAGAAGAAGTTATTAGATTACTTCAAAAATTGAAATGTGTAGCCTTACATTTAAGAGATACTGCGAACTGGATGTAATCTATCATTCTTTTTTAAAAAAATTTATTTTTAATTATTATGAGTACATAATAGCTGTAAGTCTTTATAGGGTACATGTGATGCTTTGATACAGGCATACAATGTGAATTAATCAAATCAGGGTAATTAGGGTATCTGTTACTTCAGGCTTTTATCATTTCTTTGTGTCAGGAACATTCCAATTACACTCTTTCAGTTATTTTAAAGTGTACCCTAACTTGTTGTTTATAATCACTGTGTTGTGCTATCAAATATTATTCATTCTCCCTAACTATATTTTTGCACTCATTAACTATCCCCACTTTATCGCTTCTCCCCACTATTCTTCCTGCCTCTCGTAACCATCATTCTACTCTCTGTCTACATGAGATCAATTGTTTTAATATTTAGTTCCCACATGTGAGGGAGAACATGTGAGATTTATCTTTATGTGCTTGGCTTATTTCACTTAACATAATGTTCTCCAGTTCCATCCATGTTGTTGCAAATGACAGGATATCATTCTTTTTTGTGGCTATATAATATTCCACTCTGTATATGTACCACACTTTCTTTATCCATTCATCCATTGATGGACACTTAGATTGATTCCGAATCTTGGCTATTGTGGAATAGTGTTGCAGTCCACATGGGAGTGCAGATATCTTTTCAATACACTGAATTCCTCTCCTTTGGATACCTAGCAGTGGGATTGCTGAGTCACGTGGTAATTCTATTTTTAGTTTTTTGAGGCAGCTCCATTGCCATTGCACTAATTTACATCCCCTTTCTCCACATTCTTGCCAACATTCTTCATTGCCTATCTTTTTGCTAAAAGCCACTTTAACTGGGGTGAGATAATATATCATTGTAATTTTGATTTATATTTCTCTGATGGCTAATGATGTGGAGCATTTTTCATATAGTTGTTGGCCATTTGTATGTCTTCTTTTGAGAAGTGTCTATTCATATACTTT
>NW_012139413.1:8496093-8526365 GCF_000956105.1 Propithecus coquereli
TTTTTTTTTTTTTTTGGTGGAATCTTTAGGTTTCTCTGATATAAGATCATATGATCTCCAAACAAGGATAATTTGATTTCTTCCTTTGCAATTCGGATGTCCTTTATTTCCTACTCTTGTCTGATTGCTCTAGCTAGAACTTCCAGTACTATTTTGAATAACAGTGTTGAAAGTAGGCATCCTTGTCTTGTTCCAGATCTTAGAGGAAAGGCTTTTAGTTTTTCCCCATTCAATATGATACTAGCTGTGTGTCTGTCATATATGGAAATTGTCATTTTTAGATAAATTCCTTCTATACCCAGCTTTTTGAGAGTTTTTATAGGTAAGACATTGAATTTTATTGAATGTTTTTTCAGCATCCTTCTTTCAGAGCTAGAAAGCTATCTTCTAATGATGGTTCAGACAGGGTTCTACAAATCTTTTTGCCCGAAGCTTTTCTGCTGATGATTCACTTTGAAATCTTAGTTGTGTCAGCAATTGATAGAGGTGATTTTTCTCCTTCCACTCTTTCTGTTACCAGAGTGAGAGAGTGTAGAGTGAGAGAATGCAGGAAATAGTCACAAAATCAGTAGAACTAACACTGACATTTAGAAGAGTATATTTTGGGGTATTAAAGATGATTTTTTGATCTTCTTCTTATGAACCCAAGGGAAAAATTGCAGGAGAATCTGGTTTGCTTTTCCAAGGGATCTATATCATTGAGTATTTTAGCCAAGCTTGTGTCACCTGAAGCTGACCTTTATGTATCTTCTCTTTATCTCTCTCCTTCTCTCCTCTTCCTACTGCCCCTTTCCCTGCCTCCATTTTTCTCTCTCTCTCCTTCTCTGTCTCTTCCTTGTCTCTTTCTCTATTTCTTTTTTTCTCTTACTGTTAGTCACATTTGGGATTAGTTCTAGGAGTTTAAATATCATTTTAAAATGAGAAAAACACCTAATATGTAGGAGGCACTTAAAATTTCCTAAACAACTGAGTAAACAAATCCATAGTTTTTATTTTATTAAGTCAAATCTTATTTAGCTACCTTTCAAAAATGATCTATACCACACAGAACTAAAATCTTATACAATACATTGAAAATGTTCTGTAGAAGGTTAACCCCAAAGCACAGAAGTAAATCTAAACAACTTATGTTGCACTTATATCAATTGTTTAATAACATAATATAAATTGCATGCGAATGCAAGGGAAATATTTTCTACTCAAAGAGTACCTAATTTGCCCTTTTGTACCAAATGTCAGTCTCAGGGTATTTATGGAATACCCACAGGGTGTATAACACAGTACTTGATGTTGCAAATGTATTGGAGAACATGTTTTGTTAGATGCATAATAGATCAGATGGGAAATATAAAATGATCATCAACACTGCTTTTTATTGAGGGATTTATCCAAACACTTTAGATTGTACTTAAGAAAGAAACAAAACACATATAAATACAGGGTACTTTAGACTGAAGTTGGGAGTTATTTAATGAAGACTTTTATAATATTGTACCTTATTGTAAATTTAGTGTGTTATTTACTTAGGAATAGCAAGGTACATTTTTGGCACAGGCCCTGAATGATGACCAACTGTTTATATATCAAGGTAGATTTTTCGATGGTGTTCTGGGACCATTCATTGAGACCACTCTGAAATAAGCTGACAGTTGCAATTTCTAGCACCCTGAGGTGTGTGCCTAATCTCTCATAGAAGGAAGTAGGAAGCTGTCTTCTGCTCTGTGTTTTCTAATCCCCAGGTAATATAATGTTTGGGTATTAAATCTGAAGCAAAAATCGATGAGTTTCCTACCCATTGTATTGCTGTTTAGGGACTGCCAAAAAAGTAGATACTAATGAGTCTCTCACTAGCAAAGCCTATCCAGGAAAGGCCAGCTGCTCCTAGGATGGAAAAGCGAATTCCAGAGATTTGAACGTAATATAACAGTTAGAAGTTGGTTGTTAACTTAAGTAAAATGATTCATAGAAGTTGAATGTAATAGAACAGTTAGAAGTTCCCTATAATGGAAATATATCTGGTTTCTATTGTTGGTATCTGTTATTCTTGATTACTTATATAGAGAGCTAAAACTTTAGTATATATACATTTATATTTTATATGTTTCATTATATATACTTGTATGTACTGATGCTATAGTTTTAGTACTCATTACATTTTAATACTCAGTATGAAAAAGAGTAAGCATAGTTAGTCTCAATATCCAGGTTAAGGAAGTAACTAAAATAATATAATTTGGAATTTTGAATTCATTTCACTTAGTCAACTTTTTTTTGGGGGGTAGTAGATACTCTGCTAGCATCTAGCAGTGCAAAGATGAATAAGACATAGCTCTTGTTTTAGAGTATTCAATCTAGTGGGAAAGGTTGTTAGTCAACCATTTTATCTCATTGAGTAGGTAAATTTGATTGACAAAATGTGGTCCAAATTTTTTTTACGTAACTCCGAATATTTTTGTATGCCTACAAAAATAATTCACTTAACATTGCAAAAACAAATTATGTATACTAGGTTCCAAGCTCTGTACTACCTGTGTATTTTTAAAAAACACTAAAAAGAATATAAATCATAAATTTAGTCATAGGAATCTCATTAACAGTCCCTTTCTAATTAAGATTTTATAGGTAATAGGAAAAACTGGGACATTTTCAGACAAATTTTATAATTCAATGTCAGAAAATGTATGATAGTAAAATATGCTTCTTTACTGGAAAAAATTTTTATTCAGAATAGGATTGATTTGATCTGTCAATTCAATTTTGGAAAGTAATAAAAACAAACTATGTAAATAATAGAATTGATCAAAGTCCAAAAGAAATTATCCTGACATTGTTAATTAGACCTACATCTACAGAGCAGGTTTTCTTCTATTATAGATAGTAATAAAGCCTATTGGTAATTGAAGGGTTAAAAGAAACAGGCATTTGTGGTGCTGCATAAAATGCTACTAATTTAGCAGGTGCAAGAATCAGGGCTATTTGCCAAGAATAATTTATAAACTGGGTGGGGAATGGACTTAGTTTCTTTTTCTCAGTACAATAAAAAAAAAACAATCAGTATAGCTATGTTTATACACTTTAAAGTCTGATCTAGCTTATATTATATAATCTCTAAAACACGAATATATGATATGTGAACTTGTCCTTCTAAAAAGGATTATAACTAGCTATTTTCCAACTTCACTGAGGTTAAACGAAGAGAAAAGCATCTTAAACTGTAGAAAGAGGAAACTAGTTTGGACACAAAGGATCAATTCTTGACAGCATTAAATCCAGAACTGGCTATCTAAAGGGGTTTAATTTTTTTCTGGATGACTTTTAAGAATTTGATAGTAGCTCAACATGTATGGTTTAGGTATAGCCATTTCTTGAAGGATATGTACAAAATTATGTCCAGAGGTCAGTACTGCTTCATAATTCTGTGTTTTCATTACCCATATTAAAATTTTTTCCATAAATTGCTTGTCCACTGTTAGTAAATTGCTGTCTTTCCTAAAGAGAAAGTTGAGTAAACATTCTCATAAATTCAGTGATATTGCATTGTGACAAAAAGGTATGAGTAAAGTATCAAAGTATTAAATCCTGTCAACCCTCTATGATCTCCATCGACTAGGGCTTTACAGTCTTTTCATTCAGTCTGCTTAGTTAGGTATTCCAGACATATAAGATTATGTTTACTATAACACAAAAGCACCTAGAAGAAAAGGCTTTTGAGTTGAAGCAGTTATTTCCTCCGGATTATGTGAAACCACCAAGCTCAGGACTCAACCTTGGGTGAACCACTGAAGGGTACCAAGAGGCACATGAAAGTTTCTTCAGGGTTATAGACTAAGGAAGAGTGGTATCTTTCTTTTTCTGATCCCAAACTGAAGTTTTCTTGATAGCTTGTACTTTATTTGGTGATCATATCCAAATATAAGTTCAGAAGCTGTTATATAAAAGTCGAATGGCTCAATATAATTCTTTAAAATATATCTTTTCTTCCATCATCTACATTGACTTAATTTTATAAGTGTTATTTTGGTTATAAGAACAACTATCAAAAGGAAAGTGCACAGTGGCTTAAGTAATTGTAACAACATCCTGTGTTAACAAGTTTTAAAAGCTAACAAGAAATTTTAGTAAAACCAAAGTTAAAGCAAAGGATATTTAAGAAACTAAAATAGATACATTAACCATTCAATGAGTATGACAGAAAGCTTACAAATAATTGTGTCTAATTCTTCAAAAAAATTAATGCAGAGATGGTTCAAAACAACAACATAAGTCACCTTTTCAACAGTCTGGCCAAGATTGAAGTAGAAGCAATTCCTCATAGATACTGACATTAGATTTATTCCAGTTTTTACTAATGGGAAACAGATGGGTATGTCCCATTGCTTCTACTGTCTTGTTACAGATGTTTGGTGAAATTGTTTAAATTCAAAAATGTATTTTCTGTTTAAATGCTCAGAGCAGTGTTTTCATTTATACATTACATTTGAAATTAGCTTGAACAACCTTTTCAATCCCAGCACCCTGGGTTTTCTTGACTTTTCATTGTTGCCTTTCTATCTTTGTATTTACAGTTGGAAAGTTGATGCCAAATTTTACAAAACATGTTCTCTTCCACGCTGAGAGCCTCCATGCCAACAATCTCCCTGGAGTGTGTGCTTAAGTAATAAGCCCTGAAAATGGGAACTGATAATGGAAATACTGGCAGCCCCTTATACAACAGGGGTGCTAGCCTGTGTTTCTGTAATTAGGAATATGATTAGAAATAGGAGATGCTTTTGGTCTTCAATTTCAAGCCATGAAAGTAAGGGATTTGAGTTTGTCTTACTTTTGGCAGATGACAAATTTCAGTCACACTGTGGCTTCCTGAGTCTGGCCACAAAGAGCCTGTTGTTCAAATGTGTTTTCCAAACATAGCAACTGTGCTTTCTTATTCTGTTTGAAATCATAGCTTGCTTTTTAAAAATAATTATTCCTGATTTGTCTTGTTAGTATTTTCAGGTTTTATTCTCATTTCTATCCACCAATCCCAGATTTGTGTGTCTTCCCATCTATAATATAAAGCATAAAACAGCAAAATAATAATAATAATAGTATTTACCAAATACTGTGTACTATCCGCTATGCCTGGTGAATCACATGTATCTTTCATTTAATTATCTTGTCCTATGAAGTAGATACTGTTATTACTCCTCATTTCATAAATGAGGGAAGCCTGATCATATATATAAAGAGTGATAGAGCCCACATTCTCTATTACTTGCTATACCACTGAGCTGTGTTACCCTACATTACAAACTGCGCCATCCACAGGTAACCATTTTACTTAAGTTAATCTTTTTTACTGAATCACCTTGGTCATTCATTTATATCTATACCCTTTCGTTAAACAAATATTGACACCTACTGTATGCCAGGTATTGTGCAAGGCTCTGAGAATGTAAGCATGAACGGATCCTTTCCTGTCCTTCAGAAGAATTAAATAAAATATTAATGCTGCCTAAAACCATAGATATGAAAATGGGTACCGTATTACCCCAGGTACCACAGAAAATACACAGGGGTACTACAAAATATTTAATATTTTTATGGAAAAAACAGCAACATCTACTGGTTATTACATGAATAACTTTCAATTTATGTGTATATTTTTCAAATGGTTACTAAATTAATCATACATAAATACTTTTCCAGTTGTGTAGACCCTTCTACTTAATAAATAGAAATGTTACATATCTCTTTTGGCCTAGGATACTATGAAAAAAATTACTAAGGATACCATGAAAAGAGAAAGTTTGGGAATCTCTGGCCTAAGGAAGGCTATTTGATATTTTTATCAGAGCAATTTACAGAACCCCAAAACAAAACCGAACTAGGGAACTCTTGTAGGAACTCAGTGTTCAGGAGAACAATATGGGACTATGAAATTGATTATAAATGTGATATCCAATTGGGTACACAGAAATACTTGTGTATTTTGCTCACAAAGATATTTGAATGAATCTCATTTAAATGAGCTTGAATGGCTTCAGGGTAATAGTTAATTTAAATTCAAATTACAAAAGATTTTTAGCAAATAGGTCAAAAATTTTTTTGTGAGTTACTTACATGATTTGGCTTATGTCTAAACAATAAAAAACATAATGGGTTATCAATCTCATTAATTTGAAGATGGCATTTTTGATGTTTTATTCTACTGCTTTTTAACCTTAGGCAAGCTGAATATACTGAATGGGGAAGAGCATATTATGCTGTCACCTTAAGAATATATAATTACAGCATCGCAGTGGATGGGTAGACATCTCATAGAAAAATAACTGTAAATCTAAGAGGGAGAGAGATGCATGTGACAGTCCAATGTCTATACACTTCTAGTTATCTCTAGTTCAAAATTGCCACAGACTTTTCTAGTAATTTGAGGCCTGGAGCATGTTTAAATTGCTAGCAATGTTCCCCTAACTACTTTTTCATGAAAAGATGATTATGTGATGCTAAGAGGATTTGTTGACAAGAGGGAGAACTTTTATTGCACAAATCTGCTTCCAAGGGAAAAAAAAAAGAATCAATGGAAAAAGGCAGTTGGATCATTTTCTGAAAGATTAGAGAGATTACCACCGGGACTTGCTCCTATCATCTCAGAGCTAAGACTTAACTATACTTTTCATATCACCAAATGAAGGAGTAAGGGATGAGAAAATATGAAAGATCCATCAGGGAGAATATATATAGGAGAATATAATATTCATGAAATAAATGATGGCACTTAAGGTCTGTATATGCGTGTGTGAAGAGTGTGATGGCATTATAAAAAAGATCACTTTAATTAAGAGAAAAGAATCTGGACTCAACGCTTGTTTCTGCCATTTATTTAGAAACATGACCTTAAACTTATTAGTTAACCTCCTTAAGCCTCTGTTTCCACAACCAGAAAAGAACATTGTAGGAAGCAGTAAATGAGACAATTTAGGTAAAATAGTTAGGGCAGAGCCTTGTATATAATAAGTTTAATCAGTCACCTTTGCTAGTAAAAAAGTCACTAATAAGATGTACAAAATAGAAGTTTGTTTCTTTATTGTAAGAAAAGTCGGGGAAGTTGCAGTCATCATCTGGTAAGGTGGCTTCATAAGTTCATTAGCATTCAGCTCTCTGCTTTACTCTCCTTAGCAAAGGACTCCCAAGACCTCATCCTGATTCAAGCTCTAGCCATCTCATTCATGTTGGAGGCAGGAAGAAGGAAGAAGGGGGCAAAGGAAAAAAAGGCATGTGACAGCTGTCTGTGACCCTTCAGATGAGGTTTCCTGAAGATTCTATCTAATAACTTTACATTTCTTTTGATGTAACTTGGCCATGTCTAGATAGTCTAGAAAATGTTGGCCCTTAGCTGAACACATGGACTTCTGGAATAAAACAGGATCCTAATATTATGAAGAGGAGAATATTCAATTTATGGTCTCTAACATAAGCTCTAAATATTACTTTCTTAACGTGAGTCTTTATTTCTTTACCTCTAAACTGAGTTATCTATTATCTTGGATTGATAAAAGGATTAATTGAGATTATATGTGCTTATATCACAGTAATCGTTGAATAAATATAAGATTCTAAGGTATCATTTAGCATCTGCAGTTGACCCTTGAACAACATGGCGTTTAGGAGTGCCAAGCCTCTGTGCATTTGAAAATCCACATATAACTTTTAATTTCCCCTGGATTTAATTATTTTTTTAAATTTCAGAATATTATTGGGTTACAGACATTTTGGTTACATATAATACCTTAGCCTCGCCCAAGCCAGGGCTACAAGCTTGCCCTTCCCCCATACAGTGCACACCATATCGATTAGTTGTGAGTTTACCCACCCCACCATCCCCCTCCCACCTGACCAGCACCCAGTGAATATTACGTCCACGTAAGCACCTTAGTGTTGATCAGTTAGTACCAATTTGATGGCGCGTACTTGCGGTGCTTGTTTTTCCATTCTTGTGTTACCTCACTTTGAAGGATAGGCTCAAGATCTATCCAGAATAATATAAGAGGTGCTAGTTCACCATTCTTTTTTGTAGTTGAGTAGTAGTCCATGGTATACGTATACCACATTTTATTAATCGACTCGTGTTTTGATGGACACTTGGGTCATTTCCACATCTTTGCAATTGTCAATTGTGCTGCCATAAACATTCAAGTACAGATGTCTTTATTATAGAATGTCTTTTTTTTTCCTTTGGGTAGATGCCCAATAGTGAGATTGCTGGATCAAGTGGTATTTCTATTTTTAGCTCTTCGAGATATCTCTAAATTACTTTCCACAGGGGTTGTACTAATTTGCAGTCCCACCAGCAATGTGAGAGTGTTCCTGTCTCTCCACATCTATGCCAGCATTTGTTGTTTTGGGACTTTTTGATAAAGGCCATTCTCATTGGAGTTAGGTGATATCTCATTGTGGTTTTGATTTGCATTTCCCTAATGATTAGAGATGTTGAGTACTTTTTTATATATTTGCTGGCCATTCTGTCTTCTTTTGAAAAGTTTTGGTTCATGTCCTTTGCTCACTTTTTGATGGGGTTGATTTTTTTCTTGTTAATTTTCTTTAGTTCTATATAGATTCTAGTTATTAGCCCTTTATCAGATATGTAGCATGCAAATATTTTCTCCCATTCTGTAGGTTGTCTACTCGCTCTAGTGATAGTTTCTTTGGCTGCGCAGAAGCTTTTTAATTTGATCAGGTCCCATTTATTTATTTTTGTTGCTGCTGTGATTGCTTTGGGGTGTCTTCATAAATTCTTTGCCTAGGCCAACGTCTCTAAGAGTTTTCCCAACATTTTCTTCTAGAATTCTTATGGTTTCACACCTTAGGTTTAAGTCTGTTTTCCACCACGAGTTCATTTTTGTGAGAGGTGAGAGTTGGGGATCCAATTTCAATCTCCTGCGTGTGGTCATCCAGTTTTCCCAGCACCATTTATTGAATAGGGATTCTTTTCACCAGTCTATGTTTTTGTTTGCTTTGTCAAAGATTAAATGACAATATGAGGATGGTTTTATATTTGGGTTCTCAGTCCTATTCCAAAGGTCTATATCTCTGTTCCTGTGCCAGTACCATGCTATTTTTGATACATAGCCTTGTAGTAAAACTTGAAGACTGGTAGACTAATGCCTCCCAATTTGTTCTTTTTGCTTAAAATTACTTTGGCTATGTGAGGTCTTCTCTGGTTCCTTATGAAGCATAGAATTATTTTTTCTAGATCTGTAGAGAATGATGGTGGTATTTTGATAGGGCTTGCATTCATTCTGTAGATCACTTTAGGTAGTTTGGACATTTTAACAGTACTGATTCTGCCAATTCACGAGCATGGTAAGGTTTTCCATCTGTTTATGTTTTCTACAATTTCTTTTCTCAGTGTTTCATAGTTCTCCCTATATAGGTCTCTTATGTCCTACATTAAGTTTATTCCTAAATATTTAATTTTCTTTGCTGCTATTTTGAAAGGTGTTGTGTCTTTGATTTGATTTCTGGCTTTACTGTTATTGGCATATATGAATGCCACTGATTTGTGTGCATTGATTTTGTATCCTGAGACTTTATGGAATTCATTTGTCAATTCCAGGAGTCTCTTGGTTGAATTCTTGGGATTTTCTAGATATGATATCATATCATCAACAAAGAGTGAGAGTGTGACTTCTTCTGCCACCATTTGGATACCCTTAATTCCCCTTTCTTGTCTGATTGCTCTGGCAAGGACTTTAAGCACTATGTTGAATAGAAGTGGAGATAGTGGGCCACCTTGTCTTGTACCAGTTCTAAGTGGGAATGTTTTCAATTTTTCCCCATTCAGTATGATATTGGCTGTGGGTTTATCTTATATGGCTTTAATAATTTTAAGGTATGTCCCATCTATGCCGATTTTGTTATGAGTTTTTATCATAAAAGTGTGCCGGATCTTGTAAAATGCTTTTTCTGTGTCTATTGAGAGAACCATATGGTCTTTGTTCTTGCTTTTGTTTATGTGGCAAATTGCATTTATAGATTTGTGTATGTTGAACCATCCTGGCATCACTGTGATAAAGCCTACCTGGTCATGATGAATATTTTTTTGATGTGCTGTTGGATTTGGTTTGCTAAGATTTTGTTGAGGATTTTTGCATCAATATTCATGAGGGATATTGCTCTGTAGTTTTCTTTTTTTGTTGTGTCCTTTCCCGGGTTTGGTATCAAGGTGATATTGGCTTTGTAGAATGAGTTGGGGAGGATACCATCCTTCTCAATGTTGTGGAATAATTTCTGCCAAATAGGTATGAGTTCTTCTTTGTAAGTTTGATAAAATTCAGGTGTGAACTATCTGGTCTGGGACTTTTTTATTGGAAGATTTTTAATTGCTGCTTCAATTTCTGTGCTTGATATTGGTCTGTTCAGGAATTCTATTTCTTGCTGATTGAGCCTAGGTAAGTTGTGTGTTTCTAAGAATTTATCCCTTTCCTACACGTTTTGTAGTTTTGGGGAATATAGATTTTTATAATATTCAAAGATAATGTTTTTATTTCTGTGATGTCTGTAGTGACCTCTCCCGTTTCACTTCTAATTAGGCTTATTAGAGTCCTTTCCTTTCTAGTTTTGTCAATCTAGCAAGAGGGCTGTCAATTTTGATTATCTTTTCAAAAAACCAACTTTTGGTTTTATTAATCTTCTGTACAGTTCTTTTATTCTCGATTTCATTTAGTTCTGCTCTGATCTTAGTTTTTCTTTTTCTTCTGCTAGGTTTAGGATTGATTTGCTCCTCCTTTTCCAGTTCCTTGAGATGGTTTATTAGTTTGTCGATTTGTAAACTTTCTCTCTTTTGGATGTGAGCATTTAATGCTATTAGTTTTCCTCTCAGGAATGCTTTTGCTGTATCCCACAGATTTTGGTACTTGTGTCCCTTTTATCATTTATTTCAAAGAGTCTTTTGATTTCCATATGGATCTCCCCCTTGACCCAATAGCCATTCAGCAATAGATTGTTTAATTTCCATGCCCTTGTGAAGTGGTGAGTGTTTTTGTTGGAATTGATCTCTAATTTTATACCACTGTGGTCTGAGAAGATACATGGTATAATTTCTATTTTTTTAAAATTTGTCGAGATCTGATATGTGGCCTAGGATGTAATCGATTTTAGAGAAAGTTCCATGAGCTGATGAGAAGAATGTATATTCAGCTTTATTTGGGTGGAATGTTCTGTAGATGTCTGTTAGACTCATTTGTTCTAGGGCTCTGTTTAAGTTCATTCTTTCTTTGCTTATTTTCTGCTTGGAGGATATGTCCAGTTTGGTCAGTGGGGTGTTGTAATCCCCAGCTAATATGGCATTACTGCTTATCATGTTACTTAGGTCAAACAGGGTTTGCTTTATGTATCTGGGTACTCTTGTGTTGGGTGCGTAAGTATTAAGAATTGTTAAGTCTTTTTGGATTTTTCCTTCTACCTCTATATAGTGACCATCTTTGTCTTTCTTTACTTTTTCTGTTTTAAAGTTTATGTTATCTGATATAAGAGTAGCTACCCCAGGTTTCTTTTTATTTCCATTTGCCTGGAAGTTTGTTTTCTAACCCTTCACCTTGAGTCTGCAAGAGTCTTTGTGGGTAAGATGTGTTTCCTGGAGACAGCAGATACTTGGCTTGTGTTTTTTTAATCCACTTAGCCAGTCTATGTCTCTTCAGTGGACAATGCAAGCCATTCACATTTATTTAGAAAATTGATATTTGGGGTAGATTTCTATTCATACTGTTGTAAAAAATGCTTATTGTTTTACCCCTCGAGCCATTGTGGAATCAGGGTTCTGGACTTTAACTCTTGGGTGATTTTACTCTGGTGGGTGTCTGTTGCACTCACTATTCAGTGCATAATGCAGGGCTGAGTACTTTATGTAAGGCAGGTCTGTTCTTTGAAGTGATTGCTTGTCTGGAAAAATCTTTATTTCTCCCTCATAAATGAAGCTTAGTTTTGCCGGGTAAAGAATTTTAGGTTGGCCATTATTCTGTTTTATAAGATTGAGGATGGGTTCCCAGTTCCTTCTGGCTTCTAAGGTTTCAGTTGAGAAGTCTGCAGTTAGTCTGATAGGTTTTCCTTTGTAGGTTATCTGCTGTGTTTGTCTTATTGCTGGAAGGATTGCCTCTTTTGTGTTTACTTTCACCAGCCTAATAACTATATGTGACGTGGTGATTGCCTTTTCACATTGAGTGTCCCAGGAGTTCCGTGTGCTTCTTGTACCTGGATATCTAGATTTCTGGCCAGGCAGGTAAGTTTTCCTCCATTATTTTAAGAAATAGATTTTCCAGCCTTTGGGCATTTTCTTCTTCTCTCTGCAGGGTGACTATAATTCTTATATTTGGTTTCTTTACATAATCCCACATTCCTTGTATGTTTTGTTCATATCTTTTACTTCTTTTACTTTTTCTTCATCTGATTTATTTAGCACATAGTCATTATCTTCAAGCTCTGAGATTCTTTCCTCTGTATGATCCACCCTATTCTTTAGGCTTTCCACTGCGTTTTGTAGTTCCTTGAATGCCTCTTTCATTTCCAGTATTTCTGTTTGATTCTTCGGTAAAACTTCAATTTCTTTAGAGAATTTTTCATTCATTTCCCATATTCTTGTGGCTTCTTTGTTTTGGGTTTCTATTTTCTCTTCAATTCCATTGAGTTTTCTTACAATCCATGTTTGGAATTCTTCCTCTGTCATTTTAATCATTTCATTTAAGTTGGTGTATGTTTTTTTAGGGTCTAATGATTTCTTTTGTGGGTGACTTTTCCCTCTGATCTTTCATGTTTTCTGCGTTCTTTCACTGATTCTTTCTCATCAGGCTAATTGGATGAGAACTGGGAGTACTAGGAATGGTTTATGGCCCTATCTCCGAGTCCCCAAGGGTGGTTCCTTGACGGTGCTGGGGAGAGGCAAGCTGTTCCTATATTGCCTTAGGGGTATTTTAAGAAAATCGGATCACCTTTGACCTGTTGTCTTCACTTCTTGCCAATGGAGACTAGTGAGTTCGATCCCCCGGCTTAAGCTCCCAGCTGGTGGATTGCACTTGTGGGTATGACTCCACTGCCCTCTAAGAGCTTGAGATGGAAGGCACTGTGTTAAGCTATGAGGTTACCCTCTCTGTCATTGTTTGTAGTTTGCATTGAATAGCCAGTTATCGAGGTAATCTTATGTCTCTGTGGTAAGCTCTGGTCCTCTGGATGAGGTATACAAATGCCCCAATCTTTGGGAGGCACCTTGCCACTCTGGAGGTTTATTTGGACTCTGTTCCCCCTTAAGGTAGGGGTAAGGGCAAGATAGATCACAGGTGGTGTGCACAAGCCTGGGGGTGTGTCCTTCTGTGGTTGTCTGATCTCCTGCTAGGGGAGCTGCTAATGTTATTCAGGGCTTGTTCACCACACTTGGAAGTCTGCTCCTGTTGAGAGTGGTCAATTGGTGTAATTGCTGAGGTCTCGGGCCAGGTTTTTCCTTCCCTGTCCACAAACCCCAATGCTGGTAGCTGCCCATACGTGCAGAGCAAGCCCTGGAGTTATGTTCTTATGAGATGACCTAAGCTGGTCTGGCGGGCCGAATCAACAGGCTGCTGACTATTTTTCAGCACCAAAGCCCCGCAGATTCACTCCAGTTGCACAGAGAAAGTGTCTTTTCTTGCTTCTCCTCACCTCCAATGGCAGAGTCCGCCACACCTGGCACAAAAGTCCCTGGGCTGGCGCAGAGGTGTTGCCTCAAACTGCTGGGTCCGCAGCATCTCCGGGTTGGGGACCCCTACAATGGTGGCCGTCTTCCCTGGAGAGCTAGTGTTGGGGGGCAATAATGCAGGAGTTGGCAGATGCCAGTATGGTGGACTGAATCAGCAGGCTGTCAGCTGTCACCTCTGCATCACAGTCACACAGTCTCCCACCTGCTCCGATACACTCTCTGTCTGAGTGTGTGTGGAGGTCTGCGGGGGAGCTGAGCATCCTCCTATGGGTCAGCTCGTGCTGTGCTGGCTGGCCCTGAGGGTGCGGCCCTCCCACACTCCATTCCCTATCCTATATCTGGCACTCTTCAGTCTTTGTGAACATATCTCCCTTTCACCTTTTCTTTTCTGCACTCCATGTCCCACACTGTTTCTCTGCAGGTTCACAACACTGTTCTTGACAGGGAGTGATCCACTTGTGTGTAGCCATTCGAGTTCTTCACGTCCCTCCCTGGGAGCAGTGAGCCAAGAGGCCACCACTAATCCACCATTTTTTCCCCCAAAACTTAATTATTAATAGCCTATTATTGACCAGAAGACTTACAGATAGCATAAACAGTTGATTAACACATGTTTTGTATGCTATATGTATTATATACTATATTATTACAACAAAATAAGAAAATGTTATTAAGAAAATCACGAGGGAAAATACGTATATAGTCCTGTACTGCATTTATCAGTACCATAAGTTTACTTCATCTGTTTACAAGATGAATCATCTGTCTGAAATGGTAGGCAACTGCAGACCTCAATCTACGGTACATATCAAGGAATTCAACTTTTTCTTGTAATGTTATGACTTTTCTTTGCTTCTTGAGAGCACTTCCAGGATCACTAGTGGCTCTTTGTATGGGTCCCATGGTATTTTTCAAGGTTTACGGTATTGTACTAAACACAATGAAAAATACATAAGAACTGCAAGAGATCACTCTTTACTGTCATACGCGATTTTCTGGAGCAATGATGATTAGCATCACACGGCAATATTTTAAGTTTATACTCACAACACTTCGGCTCACCGAAGTAGCAACAAGAGGTGGCTGTGACGTTATTACTGAGGTATAGTATGTACTACAGTTAATTTTATGCAGTTATGATTTAATACTGCATCTTTAAATTTGTTTACATTTCTCTTGAATGCTAATGGCACCATGCACAGTCTGTTGAGAGCATTTTATTTTTACAAAACAACACTAACTTGAAGAAAAATTCCAAGTGATACAAAACATTTTAGTAGTATTTGAAAGAAAATATTTAAAAAATTGGAAACACATTTTCTATGCTAAATAATAAGAAATGTACACAAAGATGCCTACATTTTATTTGTTGAGGTATATTTAGACTTGTGCAAAATGTCCAAGTATAGGAGAGTAATAATTAGTTATTATTAAATAATTGATAGTAAATCTATATGATAAATATCCAACTTTCAAAAATAATTTTTTCAAATATTTCAAACAAAAAATGTTCACAATCTGTTATGTTGGAAAATGGTGCAAAACTATATATACATTTAACTGCAATTGTGGTTTATAGAATTTTTAAGCACTTAAATGTATGTACACACATACTTTATTTGAAAAAGACTGGAAGACTGTTCCCCGCAATATCAATGTCTCTAAGTGGTGAAATAGAGGTTAGGTCATTTTATCATTTATGCTTTTACATATTTTAAAAATTTTCTATAATTAAAATGTATTCAGATATATAATGAAAATAAAAAAGTTTTAATTTGATTAATTCAAATATACTTACTGTGTGTTACTAGATATTCCTATGCATGTGTGTATGTAACTATAGTTTTTTTTTTTTTTTTTTTTTGGTAGTCTGACCACAATGGGGATCATGGATTATAGTGTATATTTCTAAAATTTACTACCCAATTCCCTTTGATGGTTATTTCACTTGTGAGATTACTTTCATAAAATATGGTTTAGTCATGTGGTTTGGGTCACAGGCTAAAGTTAATTTTAAATTTGAACATACTATACAGTGTTACAGAAAATTGTACCAAATGTGGATGATTTTTTCATACCCTCAATAATTCTGAGTGTTGTAATATTTTTCATCTGTATCTGCCTGATATAGAACAATTAATCCCATTTTCAATTAATCCCAGTTCTATTTCTGAAGATATAATGAAGTTGAACTAGAATCAGTTGACCAGAATTTTTTGATGTCTTACCTATTTATGCCTTTGTCTAATTTTCCATTAGTGTGTTGGGTTTTTATCTATTGGTCTACCAGAGTTTCTTTTGTTTTAAAAATAATAACCCTTTCTATAAAGTGTGCTCACTTTTCCTCTTTTATTTAAAAAAATTTTCCCATAGATAGTAACATTTTCTATAGATATTACATATCTATGTAGGATATATAGTAACATCTTCCCATATATATATTGTAATTTTTAGGCATTTAAATGTATCAACATTTTTCATAGTTGTAGAGCAGGTTTTGAGGGGCCTTTATCACCAAAGAATATACAAAATATTTAATAACTTATTCTAGCATTTTAAAGTTTTACTTTGCTCAATTAAACTTTTGATCTTTCTGGAATTTATTTGGCCAAAATGAGTGTAGCAAGGAATGAAAAATGTTGCTTTTTCTTTTATTTTCCAGTGGATATCCAGGACTCTTAATACCAAATTTTGAATAATGGTCTTAGCTGATTTGAAACACAAAATTTATCATTGATAATTTCCATATATACTTGATAATTAAAAAAAGAATCCATATTATTAAAATGTTATTAATTAATAAAGATGATTCATTCAGTCACAGAACTCTTTAGTGCCCATATTCCTTTACTCTTATTCTTTTATTTATGCAATGCCAATTTATTAAGAGCCTTTTCAGTACTAGACACTCATGATTTCTTGTCTCAGACCTCAGGGATCTCAAAATTGAGGCCATTTATATTTATGAGTAAATTAGTAAGTATGAATCTATCAGATATCTAGCGTGATAGAATTTTGAAATCATGGAGCAGCGAATAAATTATTTCAAGAAAGTTTGTAAAAGGAAATGTTTTCTCCTTAAAAAACATTCTTGTTAACAAAGAAAGCATCATTCCTCACGTCTTTGAAGATATGAGTCATAGAGTTGAAAATGATTTTAAACATTATCTCTTTGTACCCCCTCATTTTACATATAGGAAAATTGTAACCCAAAGGGATTAAGTGGCTTGATCAAGATCATATTTTGAGGTAATTGCAGAGGTTAAATTAAAAATCTTCATTGCTGGATTCCCAAATAGTCCTTGCATTTTGGCTTATCAAGATATTCTCACAGTATGAAGACTGATTCATGGTGACAGAGCTATTATTGTTTCCTCCTTGTATACATTTTTATAACACTATTGCACTACTATTTTTGAGAATGAACCTTTTTTTGTGTGTGTGCATTATGACAAACTCTTAGTGCTTATCTCCCTCTGTTCTCTTCAATGATTTTCTCTTTAGGCATATTGGTTCTCTTCACTGTCAGGAGAGTTTTTTTACCTTATGTATATCCTGATCATGGATCTTTTGTAGGGATATGTGTAGAGAGAGATGACTCATTTGCTCTTTTCTTCCTAGGGCATTTGTCAGATTTCTGATAGTTGGTCTTAAAATACCTGCATGGTTGATGAAGAAGAGAGAAAAGCAGTGACAGGATTACAAACCCAATTGTTGTTAAACTTGAGTTTAATCCTACTAAATAAAAATTGTACAAAGTTAAAAAAAATCATCCCAAGGAAGGCTTCTCCACTGAATCACTAGAGATCAGCGAAACACTGCACACTGTTCTTATCACAGAAATAAATGGCCATATATATGAGGCAGTAATATGACTTAGGAGCTATGTTTGTATTTAACAAGTTGATCTTCCTTGCTGTAGGATGAAAGACTGGAAACATAGAAGTGTTTTTAGGGTCCTAAATGAGTCGTTAGTTGATTAAGTAGAGAGTTATGAACTTTAGTTACCATATCCTTAAGACGAGGGCTGAACAAGTGCTTAATAGCAGTTTGTCTTTTAAAGACAGCACCAGTGTTTCAGAATAGAGAAAAATAAATAGCTTTATCCTTGGCTTAAGCATTTCTTTTAAGTTTTGAGGTTTATTCTGTTTAATTTTCCTCAGTAATTCTTTAAGGACATTGACAGAATCACTCTTTCAATTTGCACAGAATATGTGAAGAGTGTGAAAATGACTATAATTATAATACTTTTGAACTTGTAACTTTATACTATAGGATATTTATAATATGCTTTTAATAAAGGATAAAACATTTCAAACAATCATCTTTCAAGAATGTATATGGTCTCGGATCCCAAATCTGACACCAGTATATCTTTTTGTATTCAATAAATGGCTCACTTCTTCAGGGGCTGTTGCTCGTCTCTCTTGTGAGCTTTTGTTTAGGGTCTTAGATTTTCCTTCCTTCACCCACTCTTACCATTTATGTGTGCATATTTTATAGAGACTAGGTAAGTCCTATGTATACAAAACCAATATTCAACTAAGCATGTAGTTCTTGATAAGTGGGCAAGAAAATGAGCAATTTCACCCCGGACCACAAGTGACTGTTAGCTCTGGAATTCTGAAGTTGAAAGGGTAGTTATTAACATAATGTTATGCATAAGGAATGTGGTAGATGTCACTCTAAAACTTTCGATATTATATGCCATTTGGGGAAGCTTTTATATATATTATGGTATAGTAGTTACTTTTTAATTATCTTTTCCTACAGTATAAATGAAAGGTAATGCATTGTATCTATAATGCTTACTCATTTAAAAAACAAACTGCATATTTCTGAAACATAAATATTATTGTGACTTTTCATTTTGTTGGTTAAAATAAAATACTATTTAAGATACTATTAAAGTATGGCTTTTATTATTTATCATTGTGACTTTCCCTTAAGTCACTACTTAGATATTTAGTAGGCACTCTGCCTTTTTGAGAAGGTGCAAAGGATAGCTCTTTAATTGGAGTATATAAGAGCACTTTGGTTCCCCTTTTCGGAGAAAACCTGGGTCATACAATTTTACAATCATTCATATCATAATGTGATAATAAATTTTAGAAACTCGTTTGAAAGTTAATATGATTTCTGTATAAATTTGTGATACATTTATGCTTATAAAATTTATCCTTTTCCCAATATTTTTCCTGTTTGAAAGGACAGGACTGGAAGAAAATATTCGAACATTTGCATCATGGTTCACTGTTCCTGTTTCAGCCTGTATCTGTCTTTGATATTCTCAGCCACCACCTTTGCCAGAGTTTTGACTTACTTAAATTTATTGATAAAGAAACAAGTCAATTATGGGAGTGGGAAAGGAACATGAATAATTACATTTATCACTTCAATAGCTTTGTCTATTTTTACTAAAGAATTTTTTAAAGAGAAAAATGAAGGTGAATTCCGTAACCTATATCTAGCATGTCCTCACATTACACCTTCCTTCCTTCCTCCCTTCCTTCCTTCCTTTCTTTCTTTCTTTCTTTTTCTTTCTTTCTTTCTTTCTTTCTTGCTTTCTTGCTTTCTTTCCTTGCTTTCTTGCTTTCTTTTTTTCTTTCTTTCTTTTCTTTCTTTCACAGGGTTTCACTCTGTCACCTAGGCTAGAGAGCAGTGATACGATCATAGCTCACTGCATCCTCAAACTCTTGGTCTTAAGCGGTCCTCATGGCTCAGCCTTGCCAGTAGCTGGGATTACAGGTGTAAGCCACTGTGCCCAGCATTTACATTACACATTTTGCACTCAGGTCTCTTGGGCTTTCAGGTGAGATCTGCCAGCTCATAAAGCTAAGCGAGAGTTTTCCTAGTCGAACCTCCTTGGGTTGATTTGCATAATTTCCAGTTTCCTTGGGTAAAGAATCAGTTCATTCAACTTCCTTTCACCATCAGAAGGGAGTTTGGGGCTATTTTTGGCTCTTCCTATGCTCACCACTCCAGAAGAGCCTATAATGGCATGATACTCTTTTGTATGACTAATAAAGTCTAGGGCGTAGCCATTTTTACTTCACATAGATCCCACACCTACTGTTAAAACATCCTTTATTGGTCAGCTTCTGTTTCTCATGGTTACATATTATTTACTGTATGTGGTCAGTTCTTACTTCTGATTTATTCTATAGATCATAAAGAATAAAAGAAGCATTTACAATGTATACAAAAGGATAGACAAAATAATTCAAGCAATTTCTCTTTCTTAAAAGTTACTTAACTATATTAACTATAAAATTCCAGTCTGGAAATACCCACCAACATTATTATGACCTTGTCACTCTAGTCCACGGGAGTGGTGGGAAGAAAAAAGTGAGCAGGGAAAGTAGGAGCAGCTGGATGATTATTGATATGTTCACCCATTCCTTTTGGCTAAGATATTTTCTGTGAACTAGGTGCTTTCTGAATTAAACCAAATATTTCTGTTCTGGAAATGGCAAAATACATTCTCCTTATCAAGTTTCTCAAATGCTGACTAATCTTTGTGGTTGTCATTGTTTGAAAGCAGCAAAAGAAAAAAAGGAATGAAACTGTGTGTATGTGTTGTGTGTAATGGAAAGTAGAATTATTTGCTTTTATTTTCAAAATGGGAAAGAGGAAGAAAGAAAAATAAACAAGACTTATATATTGCAGTGAATGTGTGTATTATTATGTTTGGGTTGTATGAGTTATGAAGACTTCAAATATCTGTAGTTTTTCAGTACTTTTTCTTTCAAAAAAAGTCCTTACATAAGCTTAAATATTGTGTATAACTTATTTTCTTATTTCAGCAAATGTTTCATGACATTCAGGTTACTACTGGATGTGAAGGGAAACTGGCTGTGACATCTGTCAACACATTGATTTCCAGGGTTGGTGCAGATGGTCTGAGTTGATCTCGGGTCTCCCTTACCACCCCGTTTGTGTCCCTTCCAAAGCTGCATGCTCATTCAGAGTGAATGACCTTCTGACAGAGGACCAGCCATGAAGAGTATTTAAAGGGTATATTCCCTTGCTCTAATTTCTAGACATGTTTATAGTTTATTCAAATATATATAAATCTATAGAACAAATAGACAAACTTTTTGGGGTGGGGTGAGTCCTTTTTTTAGAAGTAATGAATAAAAAGGTTTGACCTTGGGAGTCCAGAGTCCTGCCTGAGTAGTTACTTGCTTTATGAGTTTAGTAAGTCACTTCATCTTTTCACACTTAGTTTCTTCAACAAAATGGGTTAATACTGTATGAAAGGATTGTTTGCAAAGACTAAATACATTCATCAAACCAGTATTTTTGGGTACTAGCGATAGGCCAGATTCTATCCTAGGCTTTTGGGCGATAGCACTGAAGAAAGCAGATATAAATCAATAATAAATAATTAAAATATCCATGCCCTCATGGTGATTACATTCAAGTTTGGGGAGATAGGCAATAAACAAATATATTTGTAAAATATATATTATGCCTGATTGTTATTTAAATCCTTTAAAAACAAAAAAATAAAAAAAAAGGAAGGATGAGAGAAAATGCTGTAAAGAGGAGATTGTAATTTTAAGTAACATAATAAGGAAAAGCTTTATCGAGGCAGTAATTTTGAGCAAAGACCTAAGGGAGGTGAGGAAAGGCAATGGATATTGGGGGAAGAAACATCATACTAAAAATGACATTTTATATATAATAAAAAATCAGCACAATTGCTGTCTCTAAGTTCAGTAAGTGCTTAATGAATATTTGTTATAAATAATCAATCTTGGTTTTAAGAAGATATTTTTGATATAAGATTTGTGGTTTCACATTGTGATCACAGAAATAGCATGTGACTGAGTCGATACTACCAGTATTTGGTTGCTTCTTTTTTGTCATTTGACATGTGAAAACACAACCCAAAGAATAAGACATAGTCTCAAAATCTTGTGCTCAGAAAGATAACCTAATTATTTCAGATACAGTTTTTTTTCCCAAACTTGAAATAATTCGTCCTTAAAAAAATTGGAATAGAAATTATTCTTTAAAAATTGATACAGAAATTGACAGTGCCAGGTTTTGTTTTTACTCTGTTAAAAGACTTAAAGCTCCTTTTTACCTTATTACAGGAAGAAAGCTAAAAATAGATGAGCCTGAAACATTGACTTTTATCCATCTTGAATTTCATGGAGCATCCAGAATGATGCATCTTTCCCTTCAAATATTTATCCATCACTTCCAGACAAGTAGTATATGAGGCAATAAATAACAGACAGCTAGAACAGGAGAAAACAGTTTTTTAATGCCTTGTGCTTAAACTGTCACTCTGGCAGGAAGTAATAACTGAATGCTGCATTATTTAAGGCAAGGTAATAGACTACTTCCTTTTAGAGGCAAATTACTGTGGTATCTGCTGCCCTATCCTCAGAAGCCAGGGTTTCCTCAGTGAAAGACTGGCATTGTTAGATTTGATGTGATGTGATTGACTACTGAATCCTAATGCTTTACATACCAGGAAAGTTTCCTTTAAAGCTTCTGGCCATCATTTATCATTAAATGAAGAGTCTTGCCAAGTGCAGCTCTCCATATGGAAGGCAGCAGAGTGCATTATAAAGAGCATAGACTTGAAGCTAGAATGATCTGTATTTCAGCGGTCCTAAACTTTTTGGGTACCAGTGACTGGTTTCATGGAAGACAGTTTTTCCACGGTGGTGGTGGGGGTGATAGGAGGAGCTCAGGCAGTGATGCCAGTGATGAGGAGGGGCGTGGCTGTAAGTACAGATGAAGCTTTGCTGTTAGCCCACTGCTGCTCACCTGTTGCGCACACACCCCCCTTCCTAAGTTTCGTGGAAGACAATTTTTCCGCAGATGGGCGTGGGCGTGGGCGTGTGGTGGAGCTCTGCAGCCCTGTCCCTAACAGGCCGTGGACTGGTACCGGGGTTGGCGACTGCAGCTGTATCTGACCCAAGTACTTACTAATTGTGGGATTCTGGATAAGTTACCTAATGTCCTAGAATGAGTCAGTTTCCTTACTTGTGAAATGGAAATAGTAATACTAACGTAATTGAATTGTTGAGAGGATTAAATTAAATAATGTGTGTAAAAATATGGACCTTATTTTTTGGTGTCAATAAATCAATATTTACTACTTACAGATGAGTTAAAGATCAGAAGTTACAAAATAAATATTTAAGTGTTTAGCTGTTGAGTTTGAAGAATTAGGTGTTACAATTCCTATACCTGTTATAGAAGACACCCAAAAATATTACTATCCTTTCCTGTTCCCTTTCTTCCTTTGAATTTTTTTATCACAAATGTTTTGTGGTCCTAGAAGATCATGTTCTACTTGAAGGCTGTATATTAAGTCTCCACCTACACAAATCTTGTGTGTTAGATGTCTGTCCAATTTAAAGAAATTGAATGGTAAATATGAGAGAGTAGAATGGTAGATCAACACAATTGTGCATAGTGATAGAGTTGGTTGACATTGTTTGGGCCTATTTGAATGCTACTATTTTTAAAATATAACTTCTATTCAATTGAATAATTGTACTTAATGTAAAAATATAACCTACACTTAAATACACTTATTTATAATATAATATTATTGCTGATTTGCTTATTTTTGGATGGCAGTCATGATACTTCCCCATCATAACTTCAGAATATAAGACTTTTGTCACCTCTTTATAAAGGAGTTTATGACTTTGTTCTATAGGATAATAGGTCAAGGTGGACTAATGAATAGAAAATGAAATTAATTGTGTTCTATACTTTTTAATTTATTTATTGTGGATAGATAAATTTTCATTGATGATTGGGTCTTTTTCCAATTTTTACTTTTTATTAAAGTAAGTTTGTCATTTTTCCTGATGTGATATGAACTTAAATATGACAGTATTTATAATAGTGTTTCAAGCCGTTATGGAAGCAAAGTATTATTTTCTATATTTATTTAGAATCTTAATCCCTTATAGAATTTTTAATTAGCAGGATTTTATAAAGATATATTGTATTTGTTTTTCTGTTAATACTATTTTGAATTTTAAACAATATTGACAAAACATAATCTTGCTGCAAGCTGTTTTATAGTACACATTTCCAAACATCATGACTATTTTGAAAATGTAAGCATTTGAAAAATTTTATTTTAATTCTTTTATGTATAAGGGTCTTCTGATTCCAAGTCTAGTGCGTATTTCATTCCATGACAGTCATCTCCATTTTGAACATCAGGTGTAAAATCATGGGGATCATGTGGAAATTGGACTGCACTGATCCTATATCATAAACCCAAATTGTTATTTTCAGAGTAATTAATAGTTCCCTGGATTGCAAGCTCTAAAAAGGTAAGGATCATATTTATTTCTTTTCTTTAGCTTTGAAAGTGTCTTGGTATAGCCATTCAAAAATTTGTGAGCACTATGTATTAATTTACTTTTACAAGTTATTCACCATTAAGTGCTGTTATTTGAAATTAGTTTATTTGAAGCACTTTTACATTTTGATGTTCACATTGCTACTGTTTACCAAGGAACACCATTGTTCGCAGTTTCTTTAGGAAATCTTTACCTGTTGATGACATTTTCATATGGGATCAGAGAGATCTTCATAGAAGGATTTAGATAATAGCCTCAGAATTCTATTGCCCCAAGTTTCTATGATTTAATGGCCAAAAATTTAAATCATTTATTTTGCTGTTCATAATATTCATACCATCACTAAAAAAACAACCAGCAAAATATGGAAATGCAAGTGTTATTTTTTCCAGGTTGAAGGCATTTTTTTTTATATATATAAAGAACCTGATCTGAAAAAAATAATGGTTAGAAAAAAAAGATAAAACAACAAGAGAAAGTATCTTTTAGCCTAAATAAACAGAAAGGTACACAACATTTATATATAATCTTCTTCATTGAAGAAGATTTATATTTGTGAAGGGTGTCCAAATATAAGAGAACAGTTAAATAATTTACAGCATAAGAACAGTTAAATAATTTATAGTATATCCATATATTATACATTTCACAAGTTTTAAGGATGATTTCATGCGATCAGTTTATGACAGAGGAAATGTTCACAATATAATGCTACATTAAAAATACAAAACTCTGTATACATTTTGATCCAATTTTCACTTATTGAAATATGGACATGCACATACACATGTGTGTGTGCATGCCTATATTTCAGTATTTCAGAAAGCCAAATTTTACAGTATTTCCTCTGTTGATACTTTTTATTTTATTCAAATCCTTTTTACAAATAATATGGCTTTGTTGCAATATCTTGGTGATTATTCTATGGGTGGTTTGTCAAAAATAATCTAAATGGGTAGTCTATCCTTAAATTACTAAATATTCAAAGTGCTTATATGTATTAAAATAAAGAAATAAGTATCACTGAAATATACTAATAGCAGCATTTTCAAATATAATCATAGTAATAGTGTGATGATTGAATTTCACACCTTCAAACAGGCTGCCTTTTATTGCCATATAGATGAAATTTAAATAAAAATATTTTCTGTGTTTCTGCTTATTAAAATGCATAATATGAGTTTATTGTATTATTTTAGTCACAATGACAAGATTTTAGGCTTTTCTTCTTAGCCTTTACTCAGTAGGTAATTATGGAATGTCTAGTTTATATCAGGCTTTTTGGTAGGCCATGGAGATAATAAAAAATGATGAGAAATATTTTTATGTTAAGAAACACAATATAGTTAAAACCATTTTACAATATAGTATTTCATTAGCATAACAGAAGTCTATATAGAGAGCTTTGGGACAAAGGACCCTAACTTTGACCTGGTTTGTCAAAGGCTAAACAGAGTGATGCATCTGAGCTGAGGCTGGAAATAGAAGTCAGGGATGAAGGAGAGGGTAAAGGGCATTTTGTGCATAGAAAATGGCATGAAAAGAAGTATAACTAAGGCACTAGGAGATGTTAAAGAAGGAAGATCAGGCTTTTAAAAAAACTGATAATGTTATGTTAACACTATGAGCATAATCAATTAAGGAGACTAAGAATATCAGATTACAGGGACAATAAAGGTAACTATAAAATATGCTTTGCATATTGCATATGTGAACAGTATTCAGAAAAGTTGGTGAAGGATTTTTCCACATGAATGAATTTTATGATAAATGCTTAGGGAGAGACACATTATTCTTGATAAAATGTATTTCACTATTTTTTGCTTCATTACACAAAGTGTAAAGAATATGTTTTTTCCCCTTTGTTTGGCTTCTTTTAGAGTTTTTGAAGTTGGTATAATTAACAAATATCTGTTTTGCTCTTTGCGCTAACACAATCATGTCTTTCAGGACTATTTATTAATAGATAGCTGGAACTCTTTACCCTTTCCTTCAATGGCCCCAGATTGCTCTGATTTTTGTAGTTCTTGTGATTGCTCTTTTGTCTTCTCTTGTCTCCCTCCTGGTAAGAAGCCCTGTACCTGTTTCTAGTAGCCCTTCTCTCACTTAGCAACTTTGAAATTTGGAACTTTGGAATTTTTGACAACTCCTTTGGCTGGTTAAAAGTCTTCATCTCTTAATTTTCTGGTTAGCTTAATTAAGATTGTGTGGTATTATGGTATACACAAATTCTAGATAACTGTAATACTCTTTTAAAAACTCTGTTCACCTCTATAATAAGTTTATATATTATTGAGTTCTTTCATATTATGGAACTTTCCATATCATGAAGTAAGAGGGAGAATCAAACTAGGACCCAAGGGTGTATGGGAATGGTTTGGCAACAGATGGCTAGAACTCACTGTCTGAGTCTTTACCCAACTTTTCATGGAATGCCTAGAATATTCAGTGACATCATATTGGCAGTTTGAAATCAGCTTTGGCAGTAGTAATTACATCACTGCAAAAGCTCCAAATCAGGGCTTCCTGCCTCCCCATCTCTCCCCAAACCCCTCCACTCCAGCCAGAGAAGTTGAGGTTAAACCTTTATCAGCACACACCACCAGACTTGCCTTTCTGCAGACTTTTTAAAACCCTGATTCTTTGGCTCAGCCTGCAGGAAGAAAAGGAATATTGTGTCATATAGTCTAGTGATCTCCAACTATTTTTCCCCACCTACCCCCCTAAAAAATATTTTGAAAAATTATGTACCTTCTTGCACATTTTAAAATTCACATCAAAACTTTTCATCAAAAGTCTTGTTACAAAGAATATTATTTCTGGTAAATATTGTTAATATTGTCATTTCTTGTATCCAGTGGAATATAAATATTATAATAATTTGACACCTACCACCATCTGTGCAAAAATATTTGATCAATTTCTTTAATAATTAGAAAATGTACATAATTAATTTTTCTTCTAGAACTCACATTAGGCCACTGGTGTTTAGAAGTCCTGAAGCGTATGTACTTAACTTCCCTCTATTACCTCTCAGGCTGCCCTTTTTTAACTTCCTCCCAAAGTTAGTTTGTTATTTGTAACTCTTTAAAACCATGGGAGGGGCAGAAAAGGTTGGTATACAATCTGATTTAGCCTGGAAATGCCAAAGACCCTGTAGCGTTTCTCAGTCTTGGGTGCCCATCAGAATTCCCTGGGCAGCAGCTTGGCTCCCAAACAACTGTTCTTAGCCCCTGCCCTTAAGTGTGTCTCATGCAGGCAAATGTTTGCTGCAGAGTACCCAGTCAGAAAAGGGAGAATTGGTCCCTCTTTTGTGCTGTTTCAGAGGAAGTGTTTAAGGGGAATCCAACCCTCAAAGGCTGTGTAGTCACAGGAAGTCCTTGTAGAGTATGTGTGTGAAGAGCTACTCACTAGCTGTCTATGATATCTCTAAACTGGAAAGCCCCTCAGATCATTTTTTTAAAAGATTGATCAGTGTGGATGGTGAAATGGGGGAGGGTCTTCCTTCACCCAGAGGAGCCTTACAGGATGGGCTTCTTCTCCCTTCTCCTCCCTTAGCCTTGACAATGTGGGCCAGCAGGCCAGGCCAAGCCAGCAGGGTGCTTGCCCCAGGGCTCCATTCAGGATGAGGTCCCTCAACAGGGCCTGGAAATAACCAACCTAGCCAGGATGTCTGGTCCTCTTAGGGCATCTCTTGCCCTTAGCTTTCCTGGTGCCAGGGCCTGGCCTTTGAGTCTGCATGTGCTAGATTTTGCATATGGGCTCGAGGCATAGGAAAGACAATTGCTGAGCTGGCATTGCTTGCTGCTAGTGGTAGACTAAAGGCCTGGGAGATTTAGTGTATAGGAGAATGCATTTAATTGTTGAGAATATGGACTCTGGATTGAAATTCTGACTCTGCCAAGAGAAGAGTCACCTAAGAAGGAACTGTTTAAAAAATGCATGCTGACACACACCACATCCAGCCCACTGACTAGACTCCCTAAATAAGGATCATTTGCACACTTTGTACTACAAACTCCTTGTTTCCTCCTTCTCTTCCCTAGGTTAAGAGCCATTGTCAGAGACTTCTTGCTGTTTGGATTGCTTATTTCAATAAAAAACATTTATGTTGTGTAACTAGAGAATAAAAATGCCATTTAGATCCCATGAAAACATAATTTTTAAGAAAGAAAAGTATTAGTTGATGACACTATACACTCATGCAAGATTTATGCAGTGGTTCTTGTTATGCCAAACACTGTTTTCAGTCCAGTGATTAGAGTCCCTGTTCTCATAGAGCTTATATTTTAGTCGCAATGGGGTGGCTGGGTAGATATTATCGAAGAGAAACAATATACAATTAGGCAATTAGATGAATAAGATAATGGTAGATACTGAAGTGGCCTGAAGAAGGGAAAACAGAGAATGACCACAGTATGTTGACTTTGGAATATTAGAAAATTTTTATATGATGATTTAGTTTCCTTGCTGTACATTGTTTTTGGAAATACCATTATCGAGCATGCATAATCAAAATAAGAAGCCAATTCCAAGTTCTTGGTATCTAAGAGTTGTAATATCATATTGATATTTAGATACAACAGTGAATTCACAGCAGGCATAATGATTATAGACCTTGAACCTAACAGCAATTAAAGCAACCAGAATACATAATAAAGAATACATGGAAGTAAGATAGAGCAGGGGTTGAATAGATTCTTTATTTCTTTTATTCTGTTACAGACAGTAGACTTTCCTTTAGCTCAGTTTATGAAAATGTATGCAATTTAAAGTTGCCACCATAATAGTTCATGATAAAATTTTGTTTTATTTTTAACCAATGAGTTGTACTCATGTTAAAAAATAATCTTAATAAAATTACCTTTTAGATGGTGAATCATTTTCAAATAACATTTATTTATTCATTGAAAAATATTGATGAGGTGTTGGTGTGGGTTAGACTAAGTTAAATGATACAAAATTTCTGCTTTCAGTGAGATTATAATCCCACAAAGTGTATGTTATCTGTATTGAAACTTCTTTGGTGCAAGGAAGATTATGTTTATATGGCTCCAAGTAGGGGCACAAATAAAATGGAGAGAGACTGAGAACCTTAAAAGGAGGTATGTATCATTAGGTAGAGATAGCAGTAAAGTATGTCCAGGTTGAAAATGTAAAGGGGGTATAAGTATGCAGTTAGGAAGGTGTAAGCCTGTTTAAAAAGTACATACTAGGCCACAATGACTGGAGCTTAGAAGTAGTTGACCCTGCACGCAGGGGCTAGGTGGGCTAAGGATTGAAAATTTGCATATAACTTTTTACTGCCCCAAAACTTAACTACTGATAGCTTACTGTTGACCGGAAGCTTTGCTGATAAGAAACAGTTGATTAACACATATTTTGTATAATATGTATTATATACTGTATTCTTACAGTAAAGCAAGCTAGAGAAAAGAAAATGTTATTAACAAAATCATAAGAAAAAGAAAATATGTTTACTAAGTGGAAATGGATCATCATAAAAGTCTTCATTCTTGTTGTCTTCACATTGAGTAGGCTGAGGAGGAAGAAGAAGAGGAGGGTTTGGTCTTGCTGTCTCAGGTGTAGTGAAGTGGAAGAAAATCTGCATATGAATGGACCCACACACTTCAAACCGGTTACATCTGCAGTGTGAAAAACTTTGAGGAAGCTTAGCTAATACTGTCAGAGTTCTCCGGAATAACCCATAAGTCCAGCCTGAGACCCTCGGTATAATAATGAATTTTCTTTCTTATGGGATGCAGATAGGATTTAAATAACTATGATTATTATGTATTGTTTTTAAGCAAGGTTTATATAGATATTTGTGCCTCTTCTCAACGATAAACTGTACACCTGCAAAAGGACAGTAGAGCAAACACCATTTGCAAATTCCCTATTGAAAGTACTTCTTGGTTTCAAAATTATGCTTGCTTTTAAGATTATGTTTAAATGTTATATTTCTAAAAGAGCACAACAAGAGACCTGGGATAAGAGTTATGACTGGGTGCCGTGATGAGACCACTTTCTCTGCTATCAGGAAAGTAATGAAAGGGGGAGAATATCTTCTCTCTTACCTTGCCAGGCTCACAGAAGCAGGATTACAAAGCAAGGTAAGTCCTGGGCCATTTCCTGATTGCAGAGAGAACAGCTCCAGCTCTGGGGCCAGTTTTATGCAGGTGAATAACACCAACTTCAGGCAGCAGGTAGGAAAGGTGCTG
>NW_012139413.1:8527855-8529359 GCF_000956105.1 Propithecus coquereli
GTTGTTGTACAACTGTCAACACTATCCAATTCCAGAACATTTGATATTCCAAAACTGAAGCTGTGCCCATTAAAAAATAACTCCCCATCGTTCTCCTAACAACCACCATTCTATTTTCTGTCTCTGAGTCTGACTGTTCTAGGTCCTTCATATAAATTGAATCATAAAATAATTGTCCTTTTGTCTTGGGCATACTTTATTTAGCATAATGTCTTCAAGTTTCATCCATGTTATAGCATGTATAAGTAATTTCATTACTTTGTAAGGCTGAATAATATTCTGTTATATATATACACCACATTTTGTTTATCCATTTATCTGTTGATGGACATTTGGATTGTTTGGATTGTTTCCAAATCATTATTGTGAATAAGGATGCTATGAACATTGGCGTATAAATATCTATTTGAGTCCCTGCTTTTAATTATTTTGGTATATACTCAGAGGTGGGTTCCTGGATCATATGATAATTCTAAGTTTAATTTTTGAGGAATTGTCATACTGTTTTCCATAGTACCATTTTACATCCTCATCAGCAATGCACAAGGTGAACCAAGACTTCTTACCTCTAAAATAACATATTAACCCTTTGGCAGAAACTTCTGTTTCTTCTGTTTCTTTTGTACTTTTCCCCCTAAAGCCCTAGTATGGTGTTTACTACATACTAAATACCTCACAAAGGCTGAAAACTAACAAGTACTTATTATTTGCTTACCTTCACTCAAATGCAGAGTATTTATGTGGTTGTAAGCTCAAATGTTACCAAAAGTTTGGCACTTCTTCCCAAGGCCATATCAGAAGAACAAAGTGATTTGAGGAAAAGGAAAGAGAAGCTTATTAATTTGCTGGAACATGAGGAGGATGGCAGACTCTCATCTTAAAATACCTCAGTCCTCTCTATAATCAGAAATACAGAGCTTTTAAAGGGAGTTTTCAGCTTTAGGCCGCTGCTGTTTAACTGTAGCATCTCTGGTGAAGACAATCTCATTGAACCATCAATGAGACAATTCCATTGAACCATCTCCTGTGGAACAAAGAACAAAGGATACTCCTCTGATTACTGGTCTCAGGCAGGGCTGAAGGTTTTGATTCCCAAAAAGTGTTGGGGGGGATGTTTAAAGAAACAATTCATAAAACATTTTACCCTTTTTCAGGCTATTCCCTCTGTTACACAAAGTGTAATAATTTACTGTTGGAGCACTGCCTGGAAGTCAAATATAATTCTGAAACAAATAGAGGTGAATTTATCCATCACTGTTAAATTGGAATATTTCTATTGCCAACACATTTATGGAAACATTTTTGTGTTACTCTTGACTACTTCTTGTAATGCCTTTTATATATTAACTATGTATTATTAAATATTGTCTGTGTGTATGTTTTGTAAGCAATTTTCCCAAATCTTGAAAAATGTAAATTTTGAACAGTTACAGAAATCTGAAAAATATTTTGGATTATAGTGACAATGACAAACTGAAGAGATATTTATGGCTGTGTAGAACCT
>NW_012139413.1:8531004-8531278 GCF_000956105.1 Propithecus coquereli
ACTAAATGAAATTCTATTTGTCACAATAAGCATATACTAGGAGGGAAAATTCATAAGGATATGAAAAATGTCTCTTTTATCATAAAATTACTCCTTTCTATTTTTAGTTAAATAAAGGGATTAGGAGAAATTTATACAGTAAGTTGTAGTATTTCTTACTTTATAAATAATGATAATGAAGCATGCATCAATCATTGAATCCAGTCATCTTTATGTGTTTTGTCTCAACTCATATAATTTATATTGTCATCATAATGGTCTCTTAATTCTATAG
>NW_012139413.1:8532625-8537290 GCF_000956105.1 Propithecus coquereli
GAATAATTAATGAAAATATTTGTGCATTCTACCTGCTCTGTATCTTTTACTTTAGCAAAGTAATTTGACCTTATTTTTCCTTAAATAATATTACATATGTTTAAATTATTATTAGCATAAGTGGATTGGGCAAATATAACCCCAAGTCTGCAGACATAGTCTCTGCTTGCATTCGAATTTTCACCACTTTTTAATGGTACATCTAAGTCACTATTAACATTTATGTCTGTTTCTCTATATATAAATCTAAGGACTTTAAATTTTGTTTAGAAATATATTATGCTTTATAGAGGATTACTTTTTTACTTATTGGAGATTTAATTAAAATAATCCTACTTTATGTATATGTGGCCTTTAGAATTTGCGAATTCTTTCATATGTAAACTCATTTACTTCTCACAGCCACCCTAAGATGTGATAAGGGATTACTTTCACAGTTTTATACATGTTGAAATTAGACTCCATGGTCACATTGCTAGTAATTACTAAAACTGAGCATTGGTCTCATTATTAGAACTAGTTTGTGCATAACAGAAGTTATAAAATCAGATGCCTCCAGTGGCCTGGGAGTGAACGTGAATGAGTGAAGCAGACTGACACATGACGTTGGGGAGTGAAGTGGTAAACTGGAAAACATAAATCTTGTCTGAAGGGAGCAAACAAGATTTCAGTGTAAGTCTATTTGCCTTGAGCAACTCTGGGCGTAAGGTTACCAGGGTTTTCATTTTTTAAGGGAAGCTCAAAATCCGAATTTTATATGGTATGCCTTCATTTTAAATGTTGGCAACTAATTCAGAAGTTGAAAAAGCATGGTCAAAGCCATATATATCTGAGAGCTGCTGCCACTGCCCATTTACAATGTGTGTGGGGAAGCTACTGAGAAGTGGCAGAGATCTAAATCACATTTTCCAGGATTGACTCACCATCTGTGGTCTATGGAGGTGTTTAGTGACAATCTATGTGACTTGACTTCCTTGATAGACTGTTTATTCTTTCATGTGTTTAACCTAAATAGGTTGCATGCTAACCATGTACCTGGCACAGCCATGCAAAGAAGAGTATCATGTAGTGTTTGCCTTCAAGTCTCATCTTAGAATATTCCAGTAGGTAATACAAGTCTATAAACAGGAGATGTTGCAAGCAAAATGGAAAGATTCATAGGAGAGGTGGCATTTGAAAATACATGTTTCCTGTGTAAACCGTACCCCCTTTGCACAAAGGTTAAAGAGTGGCATATGGGTGAGTCAGTACAGTAGTCCCTTATTATCTGTGGTTTTGCTTTCCATGGTTTCAGTTACCTGCAGTCAACAAGAAGAAGTGTGAGTGCAATACAATAAGATATTTTGAGGGAGAGAGAGGGACTGCATTTGCATAACATTTATTATAGTTTATTGTTATAATTGTTCTATTTTATTATTGCATTATTAGTTATTGTTGTTATCATAACTAAGTATATATAGGAAAAAACATACTATAAATATATAGTGTTCAATATTACCCTCCATTTGAGACACCTACTCAGGGTCTTGAAATATATCCTCTGCAGATAAGAGGGGAACTACTGTAAACAAAAATCTACTCTAAACATACATTTTATGTTTCCATAAACTCTTCCTCATAAAGACAACCCTAAAAAGAAAAACGTCACTTTATTTTTTATTAAAAAACATGATTTCCAGTATAGCCTTGCCCTGGGCAATTAGAATAATACTAGATTGAACATTTAATACTTAATCACTACCTAGATTTTCTAAATCTGTGTATTTTCTACCCATACTTTTGTTATTACTTGGTGCCACAAAGGGCTTTGACACACATACCTTTATTGCAAGCCATATTTGCTCTTTGAAAATGTGAAGATATGAAATGTATAATAGATTAAGTGTATCATAGATTAAAAATTGAAATTATGTATGTTTTTAAACTATTGCATGCTTATAGATGGAGAGATACATCTATGTGTATGTGTGTGGAGAGAGAGAGAGGGTGAGAGGAGTTAGTTTTATATCTATTAATCAGTTGCACTGAGCCCAATGATGAAAACCTGGTGTAACTGATTGTATTTCTGCCTATGCCATTCTGTCAGAGAGTTCAGAGCCTAGTTTGACATATAGTATAGTAATTAGATTGGCGTATCTGTGTTTTTCTTCTTCTTGGTCCTGATTTTCTAATTATATTTTTATATATACACCTTTGTATCATCTACCTTTGCATTACACGCTTATACATACCCGACATACAGAAAATCTTTGCTTTTCATAGTTTTTGATTACTCTGATTATTTAAGTTTTATTTCAATACTCTGAGAAGTTATGTATATCTTTGTTGTGGTCGCCATTATATTCTTATTGGAAACAGGCTAGAGGGAGACAGGGAAAGAATAACAGAAAGAAATATACCAACCCCAGGCACATTCACACACGCACACACACACACACACACACACACAGATAATTGAATGGAGTAATAACTTAGTACAGTTTTTCTCAAATGGCAGAATGAGTTCATATGTGAGCTGAATGTGAGACCTAGGGTTCCCACTTCCCATATCTTTTGATCATAAATACTACATTGTTTTAGACTGAGTATTAAAACCTTTTTCTTTCTTTCTGGCAAGACATTACTCATATCTGTCTTATATACAGTGAAACATTTCCTGCACGTTTTCTGAGAATTAGATGCATTAGAAAGCACATAGAAGAAGGAAAATGCACAAATCCACTGTGATAAAGCTATTTCAATATAAGTAGCAAGTCAATAATTAGACAATAGTAATTGCTGTGATAACAAACATTTTTTAAACTATTTTTTAGTTCATTCTGTGCAATGAACTGAACGTTGTGATGATGGTAGAGTGTGGTCTGGGGATTGGGTGGTGGATTTTAACATTTATCCAAAGGTGCCTTCTATTGATAACCTATTTGTGTATGTATTCCTATCTTTGAAATTGCTGTGAGGGACTTTAAATGTATATACAATATTATTTCTCAAATAAAATTCTTCAAGATGTTCCATGTAAAAGATGATCAAGTAAGTGTGCAAAACACTGTATATCCGTTTTCTTTGTTAGAAATTCACAGCTCATGTAAGCATATTAAGGTATCTCAGTATGCTCACCAGTATGTTAAAAAGCTGTTGAATTTAGTTTAAACCAGTATTTCCCCACATTATTTGACCATTGGCCACTTTTCTCCTAATAGCTGTGTTAACATCTCTTTCAACTAGTGTTCAGAAGACACTAAGTAAAAATCAGGTTTGAAGGTGTGAAATTTCTCTTAAGAAAGTTTTTTTTTTCCCTTTTCAGTATTCTTGTAACAGAAAATGTTGTCATAGTTGTAATTGCCAACTATTGCTGAAAAATGAGGTTATGTTATAAGAATTGTGAGCAGAGAAAATCTCAGTTATTTGTAGAAGAAATTGGCAATGCAAAAATTAGCATGCAAAATATGAGGAGACATAAACAGAAAGGCTTTAAAATGCCAGACTTCAATGAAATTGTTTTCCTTTACAGATTTATGCATTGATTGATTAATTTATGATGCCTTATAAAAGTAACTCTATATGAAAATAATTTATTACATTTAGCCTAATTCTTTTTTTCTCCTGCATTTGGCCCTATTCACTTATTTCATCTTTACTAGAAGAACCACTGACAAGGTTCTTTAATAAAAGTCTTTTTTGGGACTGGGCACAGTGGCTTATGCCTGTAATCCTAGCACTCTGGGAGGCCAAGGTGGGAGGATCGCTTGAGGGCAGGAGTTGAGACCAGGCTAAGTAAGAGTGAGACCCCGTCTCTACAAAAAATAGAAAAATTAGCTGTGTGTCATGGCATGCTCCTGTAGTCCTAGCTACTTGGGAGGGTGAGGCAGGAGGATTGCTTGAGCCCAGTAATTTGAGGTCGCTGTGAGCTGTGATGATGCCACTGTATTGTAGCCCAGGTGACAGAGTGAGACCCTGTCTCAAAAAATGAAATGATATGAAACAAAATAATCTTTTTTAGTGTGTCTTTACCTTTTTCAGAAATAATAAATATCCTCCAAACTCATGTAACTTTTGCTCATATGTCCTGTGCTTTTTTTCTTTAGCTGTTTATCATCTTTGGAATTGTGATACCATTTTGAACATGATTTAAAAACTATTGTTCGTGAAATTTGATACGTTCATGTGGTGTCATTGACCCCAGAATTTGCTGCTGTATTGTCATCAGGGCTTGTAATTAAGTTCCTTGGTAACCAACACAATGATTGCCGCTTAATGCCTATTTTAGATTCATCTAGGGCAGTTATTGGCTTTTAGAAAGTTAATAATTAGGGGGACAACTAAGTTTATTATGTAGTCTATGTGAGAGGCAAACTAACCTTTAGAAGGATGTATGCAACCTGTAATAAAGTCAGTACTGCATATGGACAAACAATGGTAGGAAAAGGCATTGAAATTTGAAAAGTAGTTTTTGAGCATCTTATACTAATGGTTCTTTGTATTTATGTAGCACTCTTTAAAACCTGGTTACATAAACACTTGCTTTCTTTTTTAAAAAAAATTAAAGCAATAAATTAGGCTTTATTGATCCCATTGTTTGAGAAGAAGAAACTGGGCCACTAATAATGCTGAGTGATTGCCAATTGAATATCATGTGTATAATAGAGGGACAGAGCTCAGACTGAA
>NW_012139413.1:8537415-8543015 GCF_000956105.1 Propithecus coquereli
ATGTAAAGTTAGGATTTCATGTCCTTCAAATCATATGCAAAGAGTATATTCTATTTTCTAATCACTGCCTAGTGAAAGTTTGAATTAGTGGCTTTTGCCAACTTCTTTATTTTTAAATGAAAGTTCAAACTAAACTTATTCATTAAAATATAACACACATGTATATGAGAAAGTGAAAAAAACCCCTATGTTTAAAATTCAATGAAATTTTACAAAATGAGCACAACCATGTAATCATAAGTCAAAATAGAGTATATTACCAGCACTGTAGAAGCTCATCTTATACCAGGCCCAGTCACGAGATCTAGGGAAGAATGAAGATTTAGGTGGGAGAATATTAGACTACAGTGCGCTTCTGAGAAAGTTCATCAAGGTTGATGGAGTCCTCTAGCCAAACCCACTCATCAGAGGAGTCTCAATCTTCGAGGAGGAGGCCTGCTTTAGTGTGACTCAGTCACTGGCCTCTCTAAGTATGGTGATTGATAGATTTCAGAGTGCAACAGCTTAGACGTCAGTTAATTATGCTCCCCAGAGGTGAAGATCCATGGCCATGACAATGCCGCAAGTGGATATTTTCATGACTTTGTGATTAACAAAGATTTCTTAAATAGAGCATAGAACTCACCAACTATAGGCCAGGTCAGGTGGCTCATGCCTGTAATTCTAGCACTCTGAGGCAGGAGTATTGCCTCAGATCCACCATAATGATTACATTAAACTGACAAAAAATGTTGGCATAAATGTGGAACAACTGGAACTCTTATACATTTTATGGAAATGTAAATTAATAACTCCATTGTGCAAAACTGGCAATATCTACTATAGATGAACATACATGTATCCTGAGTTCTAACATACATATTTTTTCCTAAAAGTTATGTACAAGAATGTTCACAGTAACATTGTTTGTCATAGCCTCAAGCTAGAAACACCCAAACATTAATCCAAAGTAGAATGGATAACTAAATAATGGTAACTCATATAATAGAATGCTACAAGTAATAAAAAGTAAACAAATGCTTCTTTCATATTTTTCTTCTGTTTATTATCTTTGGGCTGTTGTTCCTCATTTCCATGTTTTCATCTGTGTTGTTTTTTTTTTTTTTAATTGGTAGAACAGGCATTGGGGTGGAATAAATGCAAAGATGTCTATCTTTTGGGAGCTGACAATTTAGTAGGAGAGCAAAACATGTAAAAGAAATACTTTAATATCAAGTATAATACATTAAGTGTTAAGAGAGAGACTGAAACTCATGTTCTGTGGTTTCAGCACAAGAGGTAATTTTCTTAGTGGTGTCACTAGGTAAGATTTCACAGGGGAGGTAACATATGAGCTGCTTCTTGAATTAATAATATTAATAGCATTTATATATGGATGATGGCATAGTGGCTAGAGTTTAGGGAAGTGTTCAACAAAAAGCTTGACAAATATTTTGTGAAAAAACATTGGAACGTCTTTAATGTTATTATATTAGAGAAAAACTCATTAACTTATGTAAATTGATGATATTGAGAAAGAACTAATTTATAACTTTAAGGCATATGCATAAAATCATGTTTTGTTCTTCCTTCCCAGTTCTTCTACCTAATCTCATTGATGCTTTAGAATTCTGAGCTTCTGTGAATCTGAGAAATGCACTGAATATACACAAACATTTTCCACTCACTTATTTCAAGGAAAACAGCTGCAGTTTTTCTCAGGATTTATTTTATCTAGGCTGCTTCCTCTCTTGGTGTGTCAAAATATTTATTAATAGCTTGGTTTTCTTTTTGTGTGTTAGAAATGTGATTTACATCATTTATGTCCTTGGCTAAATCTCTCTTGTCATACAGAAAAGGAGAAAGTGGTCAAATCCTTTTATTTGCATTATACTCTGATATACTTTTGATAAATCATAAACATTTTGTCAAGGTCTCAGTGTATGCCACACATTTTCTAAAGTTATTAAAGTACACTTGGGTGCCCAATAAATATTATCATAATAAAAGTCAAAATTACTAGCAGAAATAAAAATTTACAAGGAACATTTAACCTTTCAAAGCTGTTTGTTATTTTCCGATTTTAAAAATCAAGATTAATCAGAGATTATGATAATGAAATCAATGATCATAAAATTAAAAATTTTTGTTGTCTGGTAGTGAATTAGAAGGGGCTAACAGCATTACTAGAGAGTTTTCTTTTTCTCAAGTACTATAATTATTCCTCAGAAATAACTAGCAAAATACTTTCAGATACATGAGATCTGGCAAAAAAAAGTGATGCTGATATTTTAGTAAGCATGTCAGAAATGCATATCTAAGCAAGAGTTATCCTAAAAAATCTCAAATTGAGAAGCTGCTCTTATGTTCCACCATTGTTCCTTTAGCTCAAATCTTTTGATCCCAGGACCAGTTTATGAGCCTTGCAATAAAATTACCTACTTTTTATTTTATTTTTACTTTTAACCAAAACTAGTATTGATTGCATGCATATTATTTTTTAAATAAAAAATTGATGGAATTTAAAGGGAATTCATTGTTATCTGTGAAAACATTGTAAAATGGTAGTAACTAAGAGGGGTAAGTTCTTAGATTTCTGGATAAATATTTAGAGAAATAACAGCAGTCATTCAAATCATTGTTGTTGTTGGAGAATATTTGCTTTAGAGTGTTACCATAAACTAGATAAACCTCAGGAGGTATCCTATCAAAGATGATTTGAACTTTCTTCATGTGGTACTAGTGAATATTCTGTAAATATTACATGGTGAAAAGTTAGTGATGGAGCACTTTGATAAATAACAAATAATCTGTAGGTATTAGCTGTTATTTTAAAATGTCCTCTTGAATATTTTTTCCAAGTTAAATTAAAATCTCTGATTTTTAATAAAAATGAACTATAACATAGCCTTTATTTAAAGTGAAAAATAGAATAATAATTCAGATAATTTAATGTGATTTGCTTTATATTGGAAATGTACTTTGTATGTTTAGCTACTAAACTTACATCATTAACTAATGAAAAGGATTTAATCTACCATATTTTATCAGTTTTAAAATGCAGTGTTTTAAAACACATCTTACCATCTCTGACATCAGAATATGCCCTGCCATCAAAGGTGTGTTAAATTCCCTAGCATTCAGGCAGGGGTGGCAATGTAGTTATTGCCAATGCTTGCATAAACTTGTCATAGATATTCATAGTATCATCACTTCAATTGAGTTATGAGTATTAGTGGTACTTTACACATGTTGAGTTTAATTGTTGTTTAAAATGTCTTCAGAAATATTAGAATATGATTTGGCATTGAAATGAAAAGTTATTGTGTGCACAGAAAGTGCTGGCAAAAGAGTAACTTAGCATACGTGTTGTATCAATGAAGCAAATATCACTGGAGGATGAAGCACAACTTCATATTTTCTTGCAAGGCAGCAATGAAGCATTAAATATTTTACATAGACCAGGAAAGGAAAATACTATGAAGTAGGTGAAGCTCTGTTAAATTTTGTTACTAAGGTTTATGGACAAGAATGACCCATGATGCACAGAGAAACAGAATTGAAGGAGAGAGAAATTGCCAAATCCCTCAGAATAGGTAAAATAAATTTCAAAGCAGACAGTCTAGCATGATTGATTCATGCATTGCTCATGTTGCTGAACTTATTTTAACAAACTTCCTAAGGACTTTGAAGAAGCTTCTTATTTCCAAGAAGATATGATTTAATTGAGAAAAAACAATGAAAATAGGAGTGTTGTCAAATAGAGAAACATCAGCATCACGGCATCAAAACTCACAGAATTGGTATTAACAACTTGGAAGAAAATCCTAGAGACAAAATAGAGCATTCTTTTCACAGATCCTTTCTCTCCGTTACTTTTTTTTAAGGTTCCAGATTAAACTCTTTAGTTCCTCAAGGATATGAAAAGCAGGTCAACATCATCTTCTCTAAAATTATTTTTTTAAATTACATTATAAAGCATCTGCTTGCTAGTTCCATTTTCTTTCCTGTATTCTACTCCCCCCTTTTTAAAATTTTTACTTTTTGTTATAGAAATTTCCAAACTAAAAGTAGAGTCATATAGTGAATTGCCATGTACACTCCCTTCAATAATTATCCACATAAATAAGGCCAATCTGTTTCATCTAGACTTTCTATATCATCCCTACTTTATCCTGGCATCTCCAAAGGATTAAGTTAAAATAAATCTCAGAAATCATATACCTTCATCCATAAATAAACATATAACCCTTAAGAAATAAGGATTCTTTTCTTTAACATAACACAATTATTATGTCTAAAAAGTTAATAGTTCCTTTAATCGAATATCCAGTGTTCTATGTCACCCAATTACAATGAATTTTTTAGAATATATTATTTTTTAGAGCAGTTTTAGATTTACAGGAAAATTGAGAGGAAGATACAGAGATATTCCATATACTTCTGCCCCAACACATGCACAGCCTCTCCTGCTATCAACATCCCCCACCACAGTGGTGTATTAGTTTACAGTTGATGAAAATAGATGGATGCATCATTATCACCCAAAATTCATAACTTACATTAGTGAACTTGGTGTTGTACATTCTAAGGATTTAGATGAATATATAATATCATGTATCCACCATTATACTATCATACATGAGTATCTACACTGCCCTAAAAATTCTCCGTGTTCTGCCTATTCATCCCCTCTTTCCTCCTAATCCCTGGCAACCACTGAGCTTTTTATTGCCTCCATAGTTTTGCCTTTTCCAGAATGTCATATCACTGGAATCTGTAGCCTTTTCAGATTGGCTTCTTTCACTTAGGAATATGCATTTAGGTTTCCTCCATGCCTTCTCATAGTTTGGTAGCTTTGTTTTTAATGCTGAATAATATTCCATTGTCTGGACATACCACGGATTATTTATCCATTCACCTACTGAAGGATGTCTTGGTTGCCTCCAAGTTTTGGTAATTCTGAGAATAAAGCTGCTGCAAACATCTGTGTGTAGATTTTTGTGTGGATGTGATTTCAACTCTTCTGGATAGGAAATATAATTGCTGTATCTTATGGTAAGAGTATGTTTAGTAGAAACCACCAAACTGACTTTCAAAGTGGTGTACTGTTTCGCAGTCCCACCAGTAATGAATGAGATTTCTTGTTGCTCCACATCCTCACAGCATTTAGTGATGCGCAGTGGTGTATCTGTGTTGTTTTAGTTTGCATTTCCCTGATGACATAACATATGAAGCATCTTTTCATTTGCTTATTTGCCAAATGTATATTGTCTTTGGTGAGGTGTCTATTAAAGTTTTTGGCTTATTTTTTAATTGAGTTTTTTTTTCTTATTATTGAGTTTTAAAAGTTCTCTGTATATTTTGGATAACAGTTTTTTATCAGATATGTCTTCTTTTAATACCATTACTTTTGAAGGCACAGAACATTTTGTGGAAAATTAGAGATGTTTATAACTATGAGTAGAAAGAGATTCGGAAAATTTAGATACTGAACACTGTCCCGACCCGCGGGGTAGTCAACACGGACCCTGGAGGAGGGAGCGGGAATTGGGAGAGGCAGGAGACACAAGAAATGGAGACAAGACAGGAGTCTGATCAAGTCTCGTTTATTGGCAGGA
>NW_012139413.1:8543690-8546324 GCF_000956105.1 Propithecus coquereli
ATTATTTTCATTAATTTAACATAGATATAAAGAGAAACATGAGCATATTTTCTGAATTTTCCAATATGAATATATTATATATTCCTAAATTTTGTTTTCAATTGAAGATCTAATTCATATTCGTTACTACATGTATTTGAATAGAAAAGATAGAAAGAACTTACAAGACCAAACCCTTAAAGGGTAAGGGCAATAGCAGAGCCGTTTTATATTCCCAGATCCAGCTTAGTGGTTATCAGATAACTGTACTGGTTCTTTTCTGTTTGCCTCTTTAGATTCATCTCCTTTCTGCCTTGCTCTAAGCCCTGGAAGGTTTATCTCAGTGGACTGCATCTTCCAAACGCACCGCTTTCTAGCTTGCTATTCAGTTCAGCCAGTGGTAGGCAGAGGCCAGTATTTGGAGGGTGGGAGGAGAATGAGGTCAGATTATTTATCACTACCTCCATGGGGCTATGTTTGACAGATGGAAACAAACGTATCTACTCATGGCTACATCTTCTATCATGTAGCTCTTTCAACAGCTCCCACTCTTACAGGTTCCAGTAACGTTGCTTCCCTCCTTTCCCCCTTTAAGACCTAGTGGTTTCCTATTGTGGTTAGTCCCTGTGTGCTCACTGTTGGTTCCCTTAACCCTGCCCTCATTTCTCTTTGAATATGTCCTCTGTTTACTTCTGGGACCCTGCTTGAAACATCTGGTATTCAGTTTTAGTTTTTTGAGACAAATTTTTGAAATGAATGTAATAATCTGAATATACAAAATACAATACATACTTTCATTTTAAAAAGATATTAGAAGAACACATGCCATGTGTTATAAGCCATTGAGAATTTAATATGTAGCTACTGTTCTAGAATATTTTCTAATTTTATATTCACAAGTATATGTTTATAATAGGAAAGTATGTTTTTATTCAAAAATGTAATGGAAGGAAAATTTATTATAGTGATTACATTTGTGAATTTAGTTAAGCTAGTCAGATGTTTCAACTTCCCCAATGTTTTTGCTATCTTTTTTGGCTGAAAAAAAATGCAATTTTCACTGAATAAGTTAACCTTATTGAGTGTTAAAATATGCATTAAGGATTTTGGGGTTTTTTTTGTTTTGTTTTGTTTTTTTACAGAATTTCCAGATATTGTATGATTCATTGTCTTTATGTTGGAAAGTCATTATTATTTGTACAGGTTATTCATTAGATATAGAAAGTTAAATCACCAAGGTATAAAGTGATTTATTCAAAAGTTTGTAGGTGAGTTTTGAATCTCAGTTTTGAAAGACCTTGATTTCCATTTTAGTGTGATAATAATATGCTGCATTTCTGAGAACATGAAAGGATGCTTGATCAAAACTGTTGTATACACTTTTAAAAGTTAATTATTAGACATTCCTTATTTCTGCCCTTATTATGAAAAATTCATCTGAAATAAATAGTAATTTCCTTATAAGTATTCTAATTTAAATAAAGAAAATAAATTATATTTTTTAATAAATGAGAACATAATTTTTGCCTTATTATTAAAGCTAAGAAAACGTATTCATTTTTGGAGCAAGGGCAATAATATTCTGTGTTAAATAAAAAGCCATTGACCCTGGGGCCCTTTTATAAATATAATTAGTTTATTCTAAAAGAAACATTATGCTTCAGCCTGTAATTTCTTTCAAGGTTTTTAATAGGAAGGCATTATTTAGAACTCTCAAGAAAATCAATATTGAAACACTTATGTACAGAGTAAAAATGGTGTATAATTATTGATGGTTACTTAATAGGGAAAAATATAACTGTTACATGTATAGAGGTCTCACTCTCAATTAAGTATGCTTAAATTAAAAGATTCAGCTTCATTTACATCTTTGGCAAGTAAATTGTTCATTTGTTTGAGATTGGGACATACCTATAATTATTTTCTGAGGAAAATCTTAGCCTTATCCATGGATATTTCCTCAGATGATATCTATTCCAGATGGGTTTTGGATAAATGTCTTTGTTGTCAACACCAGAGTCCACCTACTTGATTTTTCATCAGTAACATAGAATACTGCATTTTATTCTTGGAAGATGTTATTACTCAACTGATAACTATTTAACTTTTGCGAATAGTTCATTTTTATAATTAATATTAAAGGAAAATTATTTGAAGCTTTAAAAAGTTTTTGAAAATTATTTGTAGTTTATTGCGTATTCTTGGTTCTTGGTGCTAATTCAAACTTACTTCTTACATGACACACCTGAAGGACAGAGCATTCTCCAATTAGTAATTCTGCTAGAATGGCTGGGAACCAGCAGGAGCCCCACCTGGACAGGACATATCTAAATGTTGGGTGCACGTGTAGTTTCTACAAATGACCCTGATGCCTCTTGTTGGTATTTATACTTCTCCCAAAGTCAAGAAGTAATGAAGACATAGTGATTACAATGACATAGGCTATAGTTCAACCTCAGAGAGAGGCTCAGTTTTCTCATCTCTATTGTGGGGATAAAAATAAAACAAAATTACAGAGTTATTTTGAAGAGTAAATACATTAATTTATCTACTAATAAATCTCCTAGCACAGGAAATTGTATGTAGGAACCACTCCACACTATCAATTATTATTATTTTATAGCTAATATTATTTTAAACTTTTGTACAAATAAA
>NW_012139413.1:8548797-8549592 GCF_000956105.1 Propithecus coquereli
TTCCGGCCAGAGGATTTCTATATAAGGAAACCCTCAGGGGCTTTCAAGGGCTACATAGTTATAATGGGTAAATAGAAACTTACAAGCTCTTCGGCAGGCTTTGCAGATGCGTGGGCTTGGTAAGCAGCTGCCGGGCCTCATGGCTCCGGACAGAACACGAATACCTTAACAAATTTATTTAGCTTATATTTTACTTTTTATGTTTGGACAGACCAATGTGTTATAAAAGTTCAATAAGTATAAAATGAAAATTTTAAGTGATGAGAAAACATTGTGTAATGGTTTAATTGACATTCATTTCTCATTTCTGTACTGGTATTTAAGAAATGGTGCATCTGCAACTGGTGGCATCTTGGAGTTGATGGAAATACAATATGGAAAATAACAAAAAATATATGAACAGAGTTCTAGAGTAAATCTTGTTAGAAGATTCCACTGTTATCTCTCATTGCAGTACATTTCAATTTTTTACCTTCCTCTTGTGTGGAAGTTGTGATATTCGATGATCTTTTTTCATTTTCTATCAAAGTTTAGTGTATATAGTTATTTGTATAGATTCTCAAAAATTATAGTTGAAGTTGATGAATTCCAATATATTGCTTCTTTATGTCCTTAATCGGTTCATATATGGTGCATTTTCTGAATAGCTATGATGTGAAAGTAATAAGGACCATTCCTTCATCCAAATAAATGACCTTTAAAGTTTATAATGGAATTAGTCATTATAATTTGAAATCAAATTGTATACTATCATTAATATATATTGTTAATTCATTATCATTCAATTCATGGCCA
>NW_012139413.1:8560088-8561710 GCF_000956105.1 Propithecus coquereli
GGTAGAGACGGGGTCTCGCTCTTGCTCAGGCTGGTCTCGAACTCCTGAGCTCAAACAATCCGCCCGCCTCGGCCTCCCAGAGTGCTAGGATTACAGGCGTAAGCCACCGCACCCGGCCAACTATGGAGGTTTTTGATGTAAAGTCATATTGGTGTTATATAGCTGCTTTTCTGTGGGAAATTTTAGTATTAGATAATATAACAATTGTTTACAGAGTATTATTTTCAAGATAAATCACTATTGTTTAAAAATATATTCTATTGCCATTTAAAAAGAACTAACATTAATTTACTTTAAAAAAGTGAAAATTTAATGTCTATCCAAATATACTAGTGAATCATTGGAGAAAACCATGTTTTTTCATTGACATTATCTTAATTCCTTTTGAAAAGCAGGTGATGTAAAAATAAAATGAAATGATCTATAAATGTTTATAGATATGGGTGTTCTGAGATAATATGTATCCAGTTATGAAAATAACACTAAATAGTAATAGAGACTTTCGTTCACCGTATTCAAATGAAGTATTCGTGTTGGTATTTCTTGGCCAACTGTGATTCTGTCAACCCCTCTGCAATATGGCAAATAGGAAATATTCCATTTCTGAGAAAATATCATAAATCAAAAATAGTTGTAATTAAATAGAAAAATATATGTGAAATTTGTTTGAATTGATTAGTAAATAGTATTCTTATTCATATCTCTGAAATATTTTATTATGAAAAAATTCATAGCCTTCTATTACGTATCATTGTAGCTATCTGACATATTGCGCGGAGGATAGCCAGATTGTGGTTAAGCAAATAGTCTCACATTGACTGTAACACTTTATTAATTCATAAATCATGAACTTTGAGTACCTTTTTATGGGGTTTTTAGGAGCATTGAGTCTCATACCAATTAAGCAATTAATGACTTTTTAGTGACTAATTTCAAATACTAGCATCAGTTGATGTTGTCATAAATATTTCATTCTTAGACACTGTGTGAAAATAGAGTGCTTTTTTGGTGGCATCAGTTAAATACTATATGTATTTTTAAATGTGTATACCTACATATGTTTTACATGTTATCCATTCAGTGTGTTACAGTGGGCAGTTTAATGGTCTGAATGTTTAGTTTCTGATATTTCGCTTGGATGATAATTCTGGTTGGTGCTCTTATCTTTGGCAGGTGCTGTGCTCCTGTGCTTGCTGTTTTGTCTCATAATTTAAGGGGTCTATTGATTTACTATCTCACTGGTTTGAATGTGTCTGGCATTATACATGCCAAACGATGTAAATTTTTCAGCTTTCCTGAAGTTACTTGATAGATCACTGGAACCAACAAAGTCCCCCAGGTCTTTATACTGTCTTTCAGAGCTTAAGATGGAAGAATTTACAGCATACCAAGCAACTTGTGCCATCGTGGAAACATTTGGTTGCTCACGCACAAGGATAGCTCACTATTTTTCATTTTCTACGTATCAGCTCCATTTTTTATTTCAAGGTAGACTCTAAACTCAGTTTTGTGGAAATTGTGTCTATGGTGTGAACATTTATGCAGTACTTCACAGCAGACTTGATAAGAGGAAATTATATCTGGTTGAGCCACAAATTAAGGGAAAAGCATTTTCCTTGGAA
>NW_012139413.1:8562580-8564577 GCF_000956105.1 Propithecus coquereli
ACATTTCTCTTCTCTTGTAAGGATGCCAGTTATTGGATTTATGATTGACCCCAATCTAGTATGACCTTGTCTTAACTTGGTTACATATACAAAGACCTTATTTCCAAGTAAGGTCACTTTCATAGGTACCTGGCTAGGGTTAGGAGCTCAACAAAAGTTTCTTGGGCACATAATTTCATCTACAACATGTACATTAACCACAGACAATAAACCATGTCTGTGCAATAATTATAGATATACTGAGATTGCTGCAGGTAAGAGCATAAATCCTAATTATTTTTTTAGCTATTGTAAACACCAAACATGAATTGTAAATATTAATTACTTAAAATTATTGAATTGTTACTTTTGAAACAACTATGTTTTCTCTAATTTTAAAATAGCTACAAGTAGGTGGAGTAAGATGGCTGAATAGAACCCTCCAGTGATCATCACCCATAGGAACACAAAACTGAACAATTATCAATGCATAAAAACACCTTCATAAGAACCAACAAATCATGAGTGATTACAGTACCTGGTTTGAACATAATATCAAGGAAAGAAGTATTGAAGAGGGTTGGAAAGATAGTTTTGCTTTGTCTATACCACCTCTTCCCAACACCAGGCAATGAAGCACATAGAGAATCTGTGTGCTTGGGGGAGGGAGAGCAAAGTGAATGTGGGACTTTGCATTGGAACTTAGTGCTGCCCTGTCACAGGGGAGCACATCGCATGACAGAATTCTGCTGGTATCCACAGAGGAAGCATTGAGATCATCCCTGGTCCACAGAGGAATCCCCTGCCCCAGTGTGAAGAACCTGAGTCCCCACCAGCTTCACCACCAGCTGACTTACGTGGCCTGAGGCTTGCAATAAATTTGAGCATCAGGTCACAAGTACTTCTGTCCCTGGGTAGACCCTGGTGCTACAATGGTCTTGGAGGCAGTGGACTTTGGGTGTAACCCGGTGCAACACGAGCTGTGGTGGCCAAGGGAGTGCCTGTATAACCTGTTCCCCAATTCCAAGCAGTGGAAGCAGTGGAGAGACTCCTTCTATTTAGGGGAAGAAGAGGGTGGAGTACAGAAGCTATTGTCTTGCATCTTGGGTGCTAGCTCAGCCACAGTAAAATAAAGCAGCAGAAAGATTCTTGAATACCTGATTCCAAGTCTTTGCTCCTGGATGGTGTTTCCAGACCCACCCTGGACCAGAAGGGAATCCACTGGCCTGATGGATTAGACCCCGTTTTGGCAGGATTTGGTCACTACCTGCTGACCAAAGTGGTCCTGGGCCTTGAATAAACATCAGTGGCAGCCAGGCAGCAGTGGCTGCAGGCCTAATGTCATGCCAGATGGCTTAAAATTTATGGCTTCTACTTGTCAATAAGTTATTTAATTTGGGTGTAATTTCTGTTGTATTTAAATATATCAATATGAAAGGTGTGGAACTGGCCATTGAAAAAACAAATATGCATTTGTAGATATAAATTCGAAGTGTACGTTTCAATATTGTTAAGTATATTCACATTATTGTACAACAAACCTCTATAACTTTTTTATCTTATAAGACTAAAAGTCTATATCCATTGAACAACTCCCATTTTCTATTACCTCCAGCCCCTGGAAACCACCATTCTAGTTTCTTTTTCTATGAATTTGACTACTTTAGATACTTCATATAAGCAGAATCACACAGTATTTTGTCTTTTTGTGACTAGCTTATTTCATTTAATATAATGTCCTCCAAGTTTATCATGTTGGAGCATATATCAGGATTTCCTTCTTTTTTAAGGCTAAATTATATTTCACTGTGTGTATTTACCACAATTTCTTTATCTGTTCATCCATTGATGGGCATTTGGATTGCTTCCACCTCTTGGCCATTGTGCATAATGCTGCATGGACATGGGAGTGCAAATATCTCTTCAAGATCCTATTTTCAGTTCTTTTGGATATATACTCAGAAGTGAGATTGGTGGATCATGTGGTAATTCTGTTTTTAGTTTTTTTGAGGAACCTC
>NW_012139413.1:8565072-8567802 GCF_000956105.1 Propithecus coquereli
GAAACCATTGCCAGATCCAATGTCATTAAGTTTTGCCCAATGTTTTTTCCTGGGAGTTTTATAGTTTTAAGTCTTATGTTTAAATATTTAATTCATTTAGCATTAAAGTTTGTATATGATATAAGGTAAGGGTCCAACTTCATTCTTTTGCATGAGGTTATCCAGTTTTCACAGCACCAGTTGTTGAAGAGACTGTCCTTTCTCCATTGTGTAGTCTTAATACCCTTATCAAAGGTCATTTGACCATATATATAAGGGTTTATTTCTAATAATGGAGGGCTCTTTATTCTATTTCATTGGTCTATATGTTTGTGTTTATGCCAATACCACATAGTTTAGATTACTATAGCTTAGTTGTATATTTTGACATCAGGAAGTGTAATGCATCTAACTTTGTTCTTTATCGAGATTGTTTTGGTGATTTGGGGTTCCTTGAGATTCCATATGAATTGTAAGATTTTTTTTCTATATCTGCCAAAAATGCCATTGGGATTTTTGATAGGAATTGAATTGAATCTATAGATATTTTTGGATAATATTGACATTTAACAATATAAAGTTTTCCAACCCATGAACACAGATGTCCTCCCATTTATCTTTAATGTTTTTCAGCAATGTTTTGTATTTTTTAGTGTACATGTCTTTTGTTTCAATGTTTAAGTTTATTCCTAAGTATTTTATTTTTTGATGCAATTGATACAATTGTTAATGGGATTATTTTCTTAATTTCTTTTTTGGATTGCTCATTGTTAGTGTACAGAAATGGAACTTACTTTTGAATGTTGATTTTGTATCCTGTAACTTTGCTAAATTCATTTATTTTTTCTAACAGTTATTTTGTGGAAACTTCATGGTTTTCTACATATAAAATCATATTACCATAAACAGAGATAACTTTACTTCTTCTTTACCCATTCAGCTGCCTTTTATTTCTTATTCTTGCCTAATTACTCTGGCTAGGACTTCCAGTACAATGTTGAATACGAATGGCAAGACAGGGAATCCTTCACAGCCACCCATCTTTAACATATTATTGTTTTGACGTTTTTAATCCTTTACCTCTTTAGCTACATTTTTAGAGCTTGGCTTAGAGTACAAACCACAGTAGTCTTATTGTTGGCTGCATTTTTCTTTTTCTTGTGATATATTAGGGTCTTTTCTTATCATTTATTATTTGGTACACTTCTTCATGGTTCTGATTTATTTTTTTCCCAGACTAAATAATCAACACAAGTTTATTAAGTACTAAATATTTTCCTGGCAGTGTTTAAAGTGCTCTCGGTTAAGCTCAAGAAGCATATGCCATTTTTCTATTTAGCAGGAGCTAATGGGTTATCATCAAGTCTTTCCTATCTTCATTTTCTATGGATTGAGCCATATGAAATGGCCAATATTTTATCTTTAAAATAACAATGGCCCAGTACAAGAAGGGAGTGAGGTCTATTGCTGAAAAACTCCCTGTCTTTGTTAATGGAGTCATGACTTCAATTCAGGATTGCTCTGGTTCTTAATATTGATGTCATGATGTGTGTTTCCTGGAGAAATTCCTCTTTAAATGAAGCAGCAACCACATTACAGGCTGCGGTGAAGATCAGACAATTTTGCAGATTGTTTTGCTACTTTTTCACATGGTATATATACATTTCTTATTTTTAGTTGTTTTTTTTTGGGAGAAATTCTTATTTCTGATGTAGTAGAAACTTTATTGTAATTGCTATTTTGTGTTACTCCCTTCATGCGCCCTCCTTTTGGCACATCTGTGCATGTCCTTGCTTTGTGTTCCTGGAATCTTTAGTTCCATCAGCTGGGCCTGGAGGCACTGGCTCCTCTCACCTCTCCGTGGACTGAGAGTTCCGTTTGAGGGAGGAGAGGTCTCCAGTTAGCACATGCACCACCAGATCATCTGATGCTAGTTGGGCCTGCAGAAATGACATTCACCACACACACATTTCATTAGAAAGGGAGCAAAGAATAACAACAAAAGATCAAAAGTGACTGGTGTCTGATTTGACAGATTGCTTCATTTCTATTTCTGCATATTAAGGTGATTTCAAAATAATATTTGAAGTCATTTATCCTTTGTAAATTGTTTATTTTGTATGATCTATAAATTTAAAAATATTTTTTAGTGAGTGCTTTTAACAAACCTAAGCTTCCACATCGCCAACGGAATTAATTTTATCTTTTGACAAGGTGTTGCTGTTTTAATTTATGAGAAATGTAAGATGAGAATTCCCTAAGTGTGTTTATAAATTGATATAGTGTACAGAATTAAAATTGAATAAGGTATGAAATAAAGCTACAGAAAATAGTTCAGTGTATGAGAAAATAGTAATTATAATTGGGTAGTTTTGTTAATATTTTTTATCTTAATCTTGGTTTGCAGAAAATTATAAAATGTGTATAAATGAATAAAGAAAAATAATTTGGCTGTGTTTTAGACAGCATTAGAATATACCGTTCAACACATTAAAATATATTTGAAATTTGATGAACCAAAAATATGGTTTCAAATGAATATTTTGTGAATCTTTCTTGAAAGCTCAGATTTGTAGACTCCTAAATATAATAAACAGTTGCATCAGGAAAAAAATAAAAATAAAAGTAGCAATATCATACAATCCAACCTAATACTTTTTTCTTACCTTAAAAGTCATCTCGTTCCTCCATTACTGGTGAACTGATACTTTCTAAACTCTCTTAAAATCACTCACCAACTTATTGCTTGTA
>NW_012139413.1:8567852-8570020 GCF_000956105.1 Propithecus coquereli
TTTTATATATTTCTTTTTCCATTTATTTTTTGTGTATATTTTTGGGGTACAAGTGCAATTTTGCTACATTGATATATTGCATTGTAGTGAAGTATGGCCTTTAGCGCGTACATCACTGAAACAAAGCATGTTGTATCCAGCAAGCAATCTCCCATCATCTACCCTCCTCCAACCACCACCCACCCCTCCAAGTCTCCATTGTCCATTATTCCACACTCTGCTTCCATGTGTGCACATTATTTAGCTCCCACTTCTAAGTGAGAACATGCTCTACTTGCTTTTCCATGTCTGAGTTGTTTCACTTAAAATAATGGCCTCCAGTTCCATCCATGTAGCTGGAAAGTACATGATTTTATTCTTTCTTATGGCTGAATAATAGTTCATTGTGCATATATACCACATTTTCTTTATCCAATCCTCCATTGATGGACACTTAGATTGATTCCATATCTTTGCTATTGTGAATATTGCTGTGATAAACATTCGAGTGCCAGTATCATTTTTGTATGTCAATTTCTTTTACTTTGGGTAGATATACAGTAGTGGGATTGCTGGATTGAAAGGTACTTTTATTTTTAATTCTTTTTTTTTTTTTAATTTCAGAATATTATGGGGGTACAAACATTTTAGTTACATATAATGCCTTTGCCTCGCCCAAGCCAGAGCTACAAGTGTGCCCTTACTCGTTTATATTCTGCATCTGATGACTACAACATTAAATGACATATGGACTCACATTTGTGGCTCATATTATATTTCTGTTGGATAGTGCTACTATAGCAATTGAACAACCTTCTTGGACCACGAGGTAAAGGAACAAGATAGAAGGACTCTGGGAACCTGTGATCAAGGACCTGGTCTAAATTAACTCCCCTGGACTTCTTTTATTTGATATAGAATCTTCTTTCATATAGGGGAGAAGCAGATGTAGGAGAGGACAGACAATAAATGTATAAATACATATTGAACTAGTAAACTATCAAGTTTGTAGTGAACGCTATGAAACATAAAGCAAGGTGAGGTGATAGAGAATAATTGGAAAGATAAATGGACGTTTATGACAAATTACTAAGGGAAGGTCTTTGGTGAAGGCAAATTTTTGTAGAAATCTCAATGAAGAGAGGTTAATGTCACATGACTATCTGGAGGAGAGTATTTTAACAGGATAAAATAGCATGTGCAATGAAGAAGTAGGGAAAAATAGACTCTTTAGTAGAAGTGCTAGAAGTGTAAATTGTAACACTTCTTGAGAAAGCGTTCTGGAAGCAATTACTGAAATTAAAAATACATAAAGTTTTGCTCCACTTTCCCACCTCAGGGACTCTATCACATAGGGAAACGGCAGTCAGTATATTGATATGTATTATACTTGTGTACTGATGGTTATTGTGGCAGTGTTTTTAATGACAAAAGTTTGGAAACAAAGTATATGTCTATCATGGAAGTGTGTGGCAGAATATATTAATATACTATATCATGTTATATTATAACACTCCAAAAACATGAAATATAGTCCTAATGATTGATATGGGAGATTCCCATGAGGCATTTTTGAGGGAAAAATTAAAGATGTAGAAAACTGTGTATATTACAATCCTATTTTTTTAAAAAAAGACAATAAATTTCTAAAAACGAATAAGTATATAAATCTAAAAATAAATATATATTTAATTTTATCACCAGAGATAAAAACATGGAGTTTATATATTGGCTTTTTGACATGAATCCTTTGTGGTGAGAGGAACAAACTAACAACACAAAAGAAAAGAAAGTATAACACTCTACAGATTCTCATGGTATGGTCACATTTTTCAGCTTTGCAAAATTGTATATACCACATAAACACACACAGATAACAACATTCTTTTATTATGTCGCAATCTTTACAAAATATAATTCTTAGTCATAATGAAAAAAATTCAAAACAATTTGGTAGTTCACATGTATATATTGGAATTTGATAAACTTAAAATCAACATCCATAAAAAACAAAACAAAAGCAAAACCTACAAGAAAAAATCCTACTAACACCACCAAAAATAAAATCCTTTGTCCACATTAGAGGAAACAAAATAACAAAACATTTTTATCAATAGCCCTTGTTTTAAGGAGGAATTTGGAATAATAAAAAAAGTGACAAAAATAATATATTTCAAAATATGATAGTT
>NW_012139413.1:8570365-8573337 GCF_000956105.1 Propithecus coquereli
ATTAAATCAGAAAATATCTAATAGGCTTTATTAAAAAATAAGGCACAAAATGAAAATATGAAGTCAGGCCATAAAAGGAGCAAAAAACAGTACAGATCTTAAAACAGTTATTATATTATGCTAGATATTTTAATAACGGTAAGTTGAAATTCAGAGAAATTGCAAAAATTTGTAATGAAACATTAGGAAGTCAAAAGATATCGAACCAAAAACAAATTTAGCAGTATGAACTAAAATAAAATCTTAAGGCTCCCCCCCACCAGCTAATTTCATGGACCCCGTCTTGGCCAGTGGGATATCCTAAAACTAAATTGCCTGCCAAGAGGAGGGAGGTCATACATACCTTATCATGCCCTCCTCCCTTCTTGGAGATATCCTTTGTAACCTATTAACAGGCCTAAGGGTATGCAAGACAAGCTTGCAGGTCCTCAATTTACACCACAAATATATGTCTGGCTGCTTATCTCTGATTAACAGACTTCCTTAAAACATTCCAAGCTTTTAGACAAAGCTTCATGCCTTTAACCAATTATAAGTCAAAGAATCTTTAAACCCACTTATGTAACCTGTAAGCCCCCATTTTGAGATGGCCCACCTTTTCAGGCCAAACCAATGTATGCCTTCCATGTATTGATTTATGACTTTACCTGTAACCCCTGTCTCCCTGAAATGTATAAAATCAAACTGTAACCCAACCACAGCAAGTCCACTGCTCAAGGCTTCTTGGGCATGGCTCTGGGTCATGGTCCTCAAATTTGGCTCAGAATAAATCTCTTTAAAATTATTTTACAGAGTTTGGTTTCTTTTCCATGACAATAGGGTATGTTCCAGTAATGGAAGAATAAATTTATGTTGGAAAATTAGGAATATATCAGTATAGTCTATTATAACATCAAATTAACATATGGAACACATGGGAATTTATGAATAGAAGTTGGGAGGCATTTGAGAAAACATAAACACTTTGGAATTTAAAAATTTAATATGAATCAAGAAAAGCTAAATATGATAAAGACTTTCTCTAAAAATTAGCATTAACATCATTATTCTAGCTAAATATTAAAGCATTTGCTATTGTGATGGGGAGGACCAAGATATAAAGGTCAACCATCGTCACTTATTTCATGTTTTTTTTTTACATTGTTGCTCATGCAGTCACCACATATACAAAACAAAAAATGTAGTATTAATAGTGGGAAAGAAAACACAGAATTATTTGTAGATGACTCAATTACATCATGGGAAAACTAAAAATCTGTTAGAACTAGTAAACACAGAAGGTAAATAGATTCAGGGGAAAATATTAAAAAATCTATACATTTTCTTTTTTTATCATCATAATCACTTAAGAATTAGAATGGAAAACAAAAATCTAATTTTCAATAATAAAAAACTTATAAAACCTGTAAAAACAAATTTCACATCAATGGCCCACGATCAAAAAATTCACTTTAAAATATAATTAAAGGATAGAAAATTATTTGAATAATTGTAGATGGCTTGATTGGTGGAGTGATATAATATTAAAATTAAAATCATTGCCCAATTATTATAGTATTACATGATCCTAATTTTTGAACTTAAGAAAGGAATGAGAGGATGTATTGGACTGTTTACACTAGTTACATAAAGATATCAGAAGGGGTCTGCTACTTATGCTTTATATAGCTTTTTATTGTTTGAGTTGTTTTGATGAGCTTTTCATTTTTGTCAAAATACAGAAGAAATTTGTTAAGTATTTATGGGCTTTAGAGACAGATTCCATGTTTTGTCCATGTTTGTTGTGTTATTTACTAGCTGAATTTCCTTGGCAAACTCACTTACCTATATAAACATCAATTTCCTCATCCTTAGAGTGGGAATAATAATGGCTATTACCCCCAGGTGGTTGATGAGAAGAGTAAGAAAGATAAGAGCATAAATAGTTTAGCTGAGTGTACACACTTAGTAAGTGGAAGCCATTCTGTCTTCCATAAAAGGGTCCTTATTCTGATAATGCTTCTTGTCCAACCTGCTTATGTCTATTTAATAGTTAAGGTAGAGAAAAGGACATTGGGTCTTAAACGCATGGAGTGCTGAACTTAGGCAGTTAGAATGCAGAGTTGGCATAATGCTACATAAATAATAATGTTTTTAAAAATGGTTGATAACCAAGCTGTTATTTAGTTCATTTTCACAAATTTTTATTATAGGCAGCCTGACAAATTTACATCTGTGACCACTTATAAAATACCTGTTAAAATAATCAAGCTGTCGGAGTTGAAATGTTATTTCTTGACTTGCATGAGGTTCTATGATTTGTTATTGATAATTTATCTAAAATATATTATATTCCTGTTTACGTCTAGAAATTTCTTTAGGGAAAAGATACAATCTGTTAGTAACTCCTGGTTGTTCAAAATGGTTTGTTGAAATATGTACTTGTAATCATGATTCTTATGTTTGAAAAATGTAGGAATTGAGGGGACTCAATCTGCAGGGCATGGTCATTAGCCACAGGCATATTTGACTTCATCAATTGATAGAGTGTTTTTGTTTGTTTCAAAATATCTTGTTCTTGATGCACACTAAAAACTTAAGAAAATAACCAGGAATTTTGTAAAAAAAAAAAAAAAAGTAATAATTAGAAAACACTTTTTAGAAGTTCCTTTTACAATTTCTCAAAGTGTTGAAACTTTTGTTTCCTCTCAGTAGATTTAAATACCCTTTTGATTATATCATCAGCAATAGATATTTAGTCTTAAAGTTAATTTTCACATTTGAAAGCACTTCAACATTTGAAAGGAATACGTTTCCTTTTGTAATTCAAGTTTCCAAATGCGAGGTAAAGTCATAGATGTGGAGAGCTCTGTAGTTGCTGCCACATATGATAATTTTTTGCCCTATGCCTTCTCCTGTTTCATTCCCCATGCGTGTTGCAGTGTCTCTTATCACAATGAAGCTCACTGCCATTGGAATTGCACTACTTTAAG
>NW_012139413.1:8573387-8575759 GCF_000956105.1 Propithecus coquereli
GATCCTCCTGCCTCAGCCTCCTGAGTAGCTGGGACTACAGGCACCCACAACCAGGCCTGGCTAATTTTTTCTATTTTTAGTAGAGACTGGGTCTTACTCTTGTTCAGACTGGTCTCCGACTCCTGAGCTCAAGCAGTCCTCCTGCCTCAGCCTCCCAGAGTGCTAGGATTACAGGCGTGAGCCACCACGCCTGGCCTGGGACTTTTTTTTTTAATTCAAGGTTTTATCATTATGTCATTCATACCATTGCATGTAGCTGTAGTTAATTAGTTTTCACCACTGTATTGTGTTTCATCATATCATTATACCGTTATTGATTTACTTTTTAACCTGTCAATGGCATTTGGTATTTTTCCATTTTGTGTTTCTAATATAGGCAGTGCTTCTATGAACATAATTATCTACAGCTGATTCTTAATACTTATGGTAGTTATGCTCTAAAGTTGAGGAGAACACTGAATTAGTGAATAAAACAGGGCTTGGTTCTTATGAACCTCTGGTCACAATATTCTTGTGAACCAATCAACACATAACTTTGTTTTATGTGTTTTTCTGTTTAAAGACTTCTTTAATATATAGCGTTGATTCATTAACATTAAACTTATAGCCAACAGCACTATAATTTATGCCTGAATGAAGCTTATCTAACACACATCATAGCTTTCTTATGCTTAGGAACACTAGACAGCCCTTCAACACTGTCGGTGACCATTTTAGTTAGCAATATCATTTAAAAAAAAATGCAAAACACATGTCACTTAATAGACAGCTACTTGTTTGTAATATGAGAGCTGAACCCAGAAGGTAGAACATTTCTTTGTTAACCTCAATTGGGAATGTAGGATAACTGTTTTGCCACTCTACACAGGCACACATCTGCAAATGATGGCAAAAGTGCAGCAAATATTCATTTTAAGGTGGCAAGTAAATTTTAGTCAGTAGGTGAATTCATAAATACAGTGTGAATAATGAGGATCAATTGTATGTCTCTTAGTGCGGTAGTTCTCAATAGTAGCTTTGCATAAGAATCAGTTAAAGAACTTGATAAAAGTCAGATTCCTGGGCCCCATGCACTGAGATACTGATTTAGGTCTGCAGTGGAACCTGAGAATTTGCACTTCTAACCCACTTTTGACTGATAATGCCAGTTTATGGAATATGGTTTGCAGAACTCTCTTAGTAAACAGGAATAGCATTTATCTAAGGTATATAATACCTTCCCTGAAATTGCCAACTCAAAGGTTATGCTAAATTACCGGGTCATACTTTATGTTTAACTGTAGCTTTACATGTAGGATGCCAAATGTTTTCCGAAAGTGGTTGTACAAATTTATATTTCACATCGGCAGTGTTATGATTGTTCCATGTTATTACCAGTATTTGATGTAATTAGACTTCTTAATTTATGGCAGTCATTTGATTTTTATTTGCATTTCACTCATCACTGAAAAGGTTGATCACATTTCCATTATGTTTATTTGCCTTATACATTCATTTTATATGGTATGCCTGTGCAAATCTTTTGCCCATTGACCACTGGGCTATTACTGGTGGGCTAAGTTATGTTAGTAAGTACATAAAAGTTTAGAATTGTTATTTCTCCTTAGTGGATTATATCTTTTGTCATTATATATTGACCCTCTTTATGTCTTGTAAATATTACTTGTCATATATTCTGAATTGACAGTTATTTGTGTTAGCATGTCACAGACATTGATCAATTTTTGTTTCTCTTGCAAAGTCAGCTATTTATCACTGTAACTGCTATTTATTTAAAATTTATCTACTTTTCTCTTAGGCTGCTTTTGAAATAATTTATTTCTCTTTGTTATTCTGCAGTTTTACTGTGCTTTGTGTAGATGTGAATTTCTGTTTATTTATATTGCTAGACTTCATTGGGCTTCCAAAATCTTTGCTTTGGTGTCTTTGATCAGTTCTGAAAAATCCTCTTTACTTATCTCTTCTAACACTGCCTATATCTCACTCTCTCTCACTTCTCCATCTGTCACTCCAAGAGAGCTTTATTTGACTTTCTCTCTTCTTCTTTTATGTCTTAACTTCCATTCTGCATATTCCACCTCCTTGTCTCTGAGCTGTACTATGGGTAATTTCTTCATATATATTTTCTAGTTCGCTGACTCCAGTTCAACTTTGTCTAAACTTTTATTGAAACTTACGAAGTTTAAAATTTAAATATTGGCCGGGCGCGGTGGCTCACGCCTGTAATCCTAGCACTCTGGGAGGCCGAGGCAGGTGGATCATTTGAGCTCAGGAGTTCGAGACCAGCCTGAGCAAGAATGAGACCCCGTTTCTACTAAAAAAAAATAGAAAGAAATTATCTGGACAACTAAAAATATATAAAAAAAATTAGC
>NW_012139413.1:8575809-8578431 GCF_000956105.1 Propithecus coquereli
AGGAGCTAATGGGTTATCATCAAGTCTTTCCTATCTTCATTTTCTATGGATTGAGCCATATGAAATGGCCAATATTTTATCTTTAAAATAACAATGGCCCAGTACAAGAAGGGAGTGAGGTCTGTTGCTGAAAAACTCCCTGTCTTTGCTAATGGAGTCATGACTTCAATTCAGGATTGCTCTGGTTCTTAATATTGATGTCATGATGTGTGTTTCCTGGAGAAATTCCTCCTCTTTAAATGAAGCAGCAACCACATTACAGGCTGCGGTGAAGATCAGACAATTTTGCAGATTGTTTTGCTACTTTTTCACATGGTATATATACATTTCTTATTTTTAGTTGTTTTTTTTTGGGAGAAATTCTTATTTCTGATGTAGTAGAAACTTTATTGTAATTGCTATTTTGTGTTACTCCCTTCATGCGCCCTCCTTTTGGCACATCTGTGCATGTCCTTGCTTTGTGTTCCTGGAATCTTTAGTTCCATCAGCTGGGCCTGGAGGCACTGGCTCCTCTCACCTCTCCGTGGACTGAGAGTTCCGTTTGAGGGAGGAGAGGTCTCCAGTTAGCACATGCACCACCAGATCATCTGATGCTAGTTGGGCCTGCAGAAATGACATTCACCACACACACATTTCATTAGAAAGGGAGCAAAGAATAACAACAAAAGATCAAAAGTGACTGGTGTCTGATTTGACAGATTGCTTCATTTCTATTTCTGCATATTAAGGTGATTTCAAAATAATATTTGAAGTCATTTATCCTTTGTAAATTGTTTATTTTGTATGATCTATAAATTTAAAAATATTTTTTAGTGAGTGCTTTTAACAAACCTAAGCTTCCACATCGCCAACGGAATTAATTTTATCTTTTGACAAGGTGTTGCTGTTTTAATTTATGAGAAATGTAAGATGAGAATTCCCTAAGTGTGTTTATAAATTGATATAGTGTACAGAATTAAAATTGAATAAGGTATGAAATAAAGCTACAGAAAATAGTTCAGTGTATGAGAAAATAGTAATTATAATTGGGTAGTTTTGTTAATATTTTTTATCTTAATCTTGGTTTGCAGAAAATTATAAAATGTGTATAAATGAATAAAGAAAAATAATTTGGCTGTGTTTTAGACAGCATTAGAATATACCGTTCAACACATTAAAATATATTTGAAATTTGATGAACCAAAAATATGGTTTCAAATGAATATTTTGTGAATCTTTCTTGAAAGCTCAGATTTGTAGACTCCTAAATATAATAAACAGTTGCATCAGGAAAAAAATAAAAATAAAAGTAGCAATATCATACAATCCAACCTAATACTTTTTTCTTACCTTAAAAGTCATCTCGTCCCTCCATTACTGGTGAACTGATACTTTCTAAACTCTCTTAAAATCACTCACCAACTTATTGCTTGTGTACCTTCCATGAGGGGAATTAACATCTTCGGGAATAAGTTTATTCCAGTGATGGTTAGTCAGACTGTGAGAAAGTTCTATAATTATATTTAGCAAAAAGTTATCTCTCTGTAATGTCCATTGTTGGAATTCTAGTTATTTGATTTATACAAAAAAAAATTACTAATTACCTACCCTGAACTGAGTATTCTCATAGGCATTACAAAAACAATGGTAAAAATTGATACAACTCCTGGCTTCATAGGGCTTGGGTGGGAGCACAAAAGATACTTGGCTAGGGAGAGAATAGGGGGAGATGTTTTTGTTCCTAACATATTTTCCCAAAATTTTACTCTTTCAAACATTAGGCACAACGTTGACATGATGAATTTTAAGACAAACGAAGAGCTGTTAGAAATCAATATGAGAGTAAACCATGAAAAACATAAAGAGGGTAGTTAAAAATGTCACTTTTTAATGTGGTCACCTTCCAATCCATCAACATCAGCTCACTTAGTCACCTTACCTGTCTTAACTTCAAGTTGCTCCCCTTATTGTTAGAAATATATTTGCCTCAGAGCCAATGAAAATATATGTAAACACTATCCAAGAAAAAAATATCTTTTGAACGTGCCAAAATAGATTTCGTATAGCTACACCCCCCACCTTTTATTCTTCAGATTAAAACATTTACACTTGCCAGAGTTTACTACCATAGATTTTGGAGTTTTAAGAACTGGGTTTGAACCCTAGCATTTCTACCTATCAGCACTGCAAATTTGAACCTTAATTTCCACATATGTAAAATGGAGATTATAGCAATCCTGACCAAATTGGGTTCTGTAATAGTGAAATGAGATAATTACTATAATATTTTTAGTGAAGTGCCTAACTTAGTTCAATAAATGTTAACGGCTATGATGATGAAGAAGACAGTGATAATGATGGCATTGTTTTAAGTTATTTCACAATCCTAGATCAGTCTCTAAGTCATCTAATGTTTGGATATACATTGCCTAAATTCCAATATAAAGGTGTTCTAATTATCCTTATTGATTAAGGAAAGCTAAGAGACATCTGTCATTCAAATGTTCTCCGTACTTGTGCGACTCTGCTACCCAGCACAACGTGTTCCAGTGTCTACTTTTCTCTCTCCCACATTGGGACAATAGCTAAATTTTGGTTCTCTATCCTTGAGCCTTAGAATATAGCTATTTATTTCTGTAAAAA
>NW_012139413.1:8578714-8581085 GCF_000956105.1 Propithecus coquereli
TTTTTCTTTCAATAATTCTAGATAGGAAAAAGTTTCTCACCTTAGTTATATTATAGATTACACACATTGTTGATACTTGGTTGAATACAGCTGGTTTTCAAGATGTGATTTAACTTTTGGTCTAACCTTTTCTTGTTTTAATGATTTCTGCTATGAATTCACAAAAATGCTATACATTTGTCTTACCTTTATTATACTGCCATTCCTGAGTATATAACATGAACTACAGGAGAAGTTTTGTTCATTTAGTGACTTTTGGAAATAAGTATTCTATTTTTAATAGAAAACGGTTTAGGGCGGGAAATATCTAAATAAGCTTTGAGATTATTCCTAGTTATGAGAAGAAACTATTTGGGGATGACATTTGCACTTGAGAGCTGCTGCCAAAATGGGTTCATCTAGTTAACCTTCATTCAAATTGCCGTCTTCTACCTTATCCTATGAAACAAGTGGTGAAGGAGAAAATGTTAATTAGGAAGCTTTTCAAGATTAATTTTTTTTCGTTTTCAGAAAGTGAAGTGTTCACCACTTTCCATGTTAAATAAGGTTCCTCACTTGGCAACATAGGCTTTGCCGCAGTAATTGTGTACTCACAGCAAATACTTGATGGTGGAGAAGACAAGTGCAAAAAGCAATTTTTGTAATAGCCAACCAGAACAGCCTGTTCTGTTCCCAATAAATTAATGGATTTAACCTTGCAGCTGTAGCGGTGTTATTATGCAAATATTCTCTGAGTATTATGAAAGCCAACTGATTCTCCATAGAGAAAGTTGTTTCTTTCTTCCTAAGAATTCTAAGTGAGTAGATAATTGACACATTGTATAACCATGTTAAGTGTAGGAAAAAATATTTTCAGTAAATCTACTGAGTTTCATTTTATGTTCCAATGTTTTCAGCAATTTACTGAGGCTTTTACTTAGAACAATACTATTTAGCACAGTAAATTTCAATGTCCACAGACAATCTCTGAGCAAAGGAAGGAACTGGAAGCATTGAATGATGCCTTATTTTGTGTTTCTTTTAATTCAGGCAGAAATCAAAATTTTCTTTTTTGTTATTCAAGTGTAATGATTTGGTCGTGCGGAATGCTTCAAAGCAGTGTATTTGCCTGTATTTCTGATTCATGATGGGCTAGAGAATTGTGATCTAATTATTTGATCAAGTTGATAGCCACTTTGGGTTTTGAAGCTTATCTTAGATTTATACCACATGTAAAACGCTTATAGTTGAAAGTTCACTCTTGGTAATTGACCAATTGTGAAGATCACTCAAAGTGCTCTTCACTGGATTGAAGTTTCATGGCTAGATGAAATCTTTAATGATTTAAAACTCTTTAAAATGGAAGTATGAGAGTGGGAACATTGGTGGCTTCATTGCGATAAGGCTTTAGTCAATAGGTGGGAAGATGATAATCTTTGCAATTAGTTCAACTGTTTTACATGACCAATTTGCATGTGTTATTTTTGGTTTGATCATAGCCAGTATTCACTCTGTGTGAGCTTTATATGATTGGGTCATATGAAATCAAGCGTCTTTTAAATGTATTCTAAAATGTTTTGCAAACCATGATATATGCTAACATTAGGAATTATAATAGCTGCAGTTGTATAACTGAAAGAGCACTAGATTTGGAATCTGAAGTCCTTCATCTTTGTATTTCAATTTTTTTTTAACCTCTTAAAGATCTTTTCTTCATCTATAAGTAACAACATCTGAGTAGATTTAAGTGAGATAATTTATGTAGATGAGTCTTACAAACTTTAAATCACAAGATGTATATATTATCCTTTAATGATATTTGCCTATATTTATGGTCATTTTCTTTCAGCAAAGGTCTTTATTAACATTAACCTCAAGTTAATAATTCTCACATTTGCATTCCAGGCAAAATGTTTTGAAAGTTTTGTAACTTAGTTTTGCATTTTTTATCAGGTAGTAAGTCAATAAGAAAAAATATTTATAAAAACAACGAACTGAATTTAATAAGTATAACATTGCTATTACTTCTTAAAAACCCTGATATATAGAAATCGATTCACCAAAATTCTTGATTGATGGTACATACAGTCATCATTTACCATGCATACCTTTTATCTAGCTAGCTAGCTAGCTATCCATCCATTCTTTTGTTCCTATATTATCCTGAATACTTCTGTACCCATTATTCAGCTTATGTCTGTATAAATGCTTCTCTTCTGTTATATCTCTCTACCTTTTCCTGGCCCTGCAGTGACTGCATTATGAATTTGGCATTTATAATTTCTTTGATTTTATCCCTCATGTTTTAATACATTGGTTTATATCTTTAAAAAGTATTTTATTTAGGTTTACATGCTTTTGGACTTTAACATTATATTGATGTCCTTTCTGG
>NW_012139413.1:8581135-8583611 GCF_000956105.1 Propithecus coquereli
CAATGTCTATTGTACCACTCTGTATGCCCTTGCAAACCATAGCTTAGCTCCCGCTTACAAGTAAGAACATGTGGTGTTTAGTTTTCCATTTCTGCATTACTTGACTTAGGATAATGGCCTCCATTTCCATCCAAGTTGCTACAAAGATATTATTTCATTCTTTTTTATAGCCAAGTAGTATTCTATGGTGTATCTCGTATTTTCTTTATTTACTCCTTGATTAATGGGCACTTAGGTTGATCACATATCTTGGCAATTGTGAATTGAGCTGTGATAAACACATGATTACAGGTGTCTTTTTAATACAATGACTTGTTTTCCTTTGTGTAGCTCCCCCTTAGTGGGATTGCTGGATCATATGGTAGATCTACTTTTAGTTCTTTGAGAAATCCCCATATTGTTTTTCATTGAGGTTGTACTGTTTTACATTCCTCCTAACAGTGTATAAGCATTTCTTTTTCACTGCCTCCATTCCAACATCTATTGTTTTTTGACTTTTTAATAACAGATATTCTGACAGAGGTAAGGTGTTATCTTACTGTGTTTTTAATTTGCATTTTCCTGATGATTAGTGATATCAAACATTTTTTCATATGGTTTTTGGCCATTTTGAGATGACTTTTGAGTAAATATCTCAAGGAGCTCAAGAAGTCAATCATGTAGTTATTTAAGAGAAGAGCATTCACGGCAGCAAGATCAGCAAGTACAAGGGCTATGAAGTCAGAGTAGCCTACTGTGTTTGAGGAATGGCAAGGAGGTCAGTGTGTCTCAAATGGAGGAGTGAGGAAGAGAGTGAAAGCAAAGAAAGTCAGTGAGGTCACAGAAATCATAGGCCATTGTAAGGATTCTGGCTCATACTCTTAAGTGAAATGGGTAACTGTCATGGTTTGTAAACAGAGGAGTGGCTCACTGTGGCATACATTTTCACAGAATCACTCTGACTGCTGTGTTCAGTGAAGCCATATTAAGCAAAGTTCAGTCTAAGTTAATGATGTGTGTTTTAGTAAAAAAAAAAAGAAAAGGAAACATTTTCAAGTATGAGAATTAGTCCAACAGAATTTTTTGCTGGAGTAATTTCAATATACTAAAAGGTATTCACTAAATACCTTTCACAAGCCCACTTTATGCAAGACATTGTGCAAGGTTCTGGAGCTAATAGGTAAATGACATCATCTCTTCCTTTCAAGGAACTCGTGATTTAACTGTAATATAACTTCAGTGTCATAATTGAAGTAAGAATACATCATATGGGAACTTGGAAGAAGAAACATTTATTTTAAACTGAAACCTGGGACAGATTCATAGAAGGGATTGTATTATATTTGAGCCTTGAAGAAATAGTAGAAAATCGGCAGGTTTAATGAATGAATGGATTAAGAAAAGATGGTATATATACACCATGGAATCCTATTCAGTCACAAAGAAGAATGAAACCCTATAATTTGCAGCAACAGGGATGGATCTGGAAATCATTATATTAGGTGAAATAAGTCAACACAGAAAGACAATGTTGCATGTTCTCACTCATATGCAGGAGCTAAAAATGTTGATCTTATGGAGGTAGAGAATGGGGTGATAGCTGCCAGAGGCTGGGAAGGGTTTGTATGTTGGTGGGGAGAAGGTTAGGTGATGAAGAGAGTTTGGTTAATGGGTACAAACATACAGTTAGAAGGAATAAGTTCTAGTGTTCGATAGCACAGTAGGTGACTATAGTGAACAACAACATATTGAAGATTTTTAAATATCTAGAAGAGAAGATTTGAAGTGTTTCCAGTACAAAGGAATGAATGATAGATGTTTGAGGTGTTGGATAAATACCCTGATTTGATCATTACACATTGTATGCATGTATCAAAATATCACATGTACTATAAATTTGTCCAAATAGTATGTGTCAGTTTAAAAAAAAATAGGTTTAAAAGGTGATGAGACAGACATTCCAAGCCAAGTCACCAAAATGCTTTTTTATTGAAAGTTATGAAAACCTACAAATACTGTAAAATTGAGCTTCTTCCTTTCAAGGAACAATGTCCCATTTTTACCCAGCTACCCCCTTTTTTTCCTCCCTCTTATCTTCATGTAGCCTTTGTACTTTTAAAAGGGTTTCCAACATAATACTGAAAATATTTGTTGAATATTAGTTTTTTGTAGAAAAACTGAAAGAATTCTCTTTGAATAACTTATCTGTCTTTCTCTTGGACCGAGAGTAGGTGTAGTAAGAGGCAAATTATTGGGGTTGATGAAGGAAGAGGGCTTATTTTTTATATCGTCAATTTCCTTCCCTTTTTACTTCCTTTCTTCCTTAGTTCTCTGCCTTTGCTATTTTGTTTCTTTCTCTTCTCATCCTAGCATTCACACCATGACCTAAAGACATGAATGTAATACTTAAATCTATTTTATTATTTGTGTTTATAGCTGACTTTTTAATTCCTTTTTAAACAACGTAAATATTTTATAAATTCTCTAATTTTTTAAA
>NW_012139413.1:8605595-8608125 GCF_000956105.1 Propithecus coquereli
TATAGCCCATAAAGAAATGCTGGACATCTTACCAATTTGCATTTGAATAAGCTCTTTTGCTACTGAACACAAGAATTCCATACTTATTAGGAGCAAGATCTACCAGGGGTTGGGGCTTCAGAATGCTTTCCATCTCCCATGCAATGATCCCCCATTTCCTTTTAAAAATAGTTCCTCCCTGTTCTTCTTTTCATTACTAAATGTAGCCTATTTGTAGGATGTTCCAGTTGTAAAACTGAAGACAATTATTGTCTTGATAATTAGTCATACTCCTGTTTGCAATTGTAGACCATTTAATTCTTCCAGCATCAGTTTATTGATTTTCTTCTGGGTAAAAATTAGAAACACCATCAATAATCTCAATACGTCATAATGCTGTATATGGTCCAAAGTTTAAATATTTATTCACTGAGTTGATTCTTACATTGTCAGGGGAAAGCACAGTTAATTGGATAAGTACCTATGGCAATATTAAAGGAGATTTAATGAGTATACTCATGATATTTAGAAATCTTAATCATATTATTTGTTTCCTTTATCGTGCAGATCTGAGAAATCATTTTCTATTTTAAATTCTGTGTTTTATCATTGTAAAAACAAACATTAAAAACAAATATTAAATTTCAATTATCTTATGTATTCAATTTATTCTGGTATATGTAGTTGGTGTTAGACTCAGAAATAAGCCTAATGTCCACTTAAATACAAAAATTGAAGATAAATAGAAATTGTATCAAAGCTAAGAATGCCAAATTGAACCTATTATAACCACATTATTTTCTTTAGTTTTATTATGATTTGTTTTAAAACTGTTATAAATATCAGGATAATCTAAGAAGGAAAGAAAACTAATTTAAAAACTACAAAAAAGTATCAAGTACTATACAAACTTTAGTTCCTTAATATAGTTATATGTGTGTGTATGTGTGTGTGTGTGGGGGGGTGTATATATGTATGTACAGTAATTTGGAATTTCATGAACCTTCCCCTGATAATAGAAAAGAGAAGAATGAGAAGAATATAAATAACTTTTACAAAAGAAAATGTTAGTTCAACTTGACAATTTTTAATCTTGCTTTAATACTAGAGACTAATATTCATCACACTGTGCATGCAATTTAAAGTGAAAATGAGAATCCATTTTTTTCACAGCTATAGAGTGTACAATACTTAGGATGTTTAAAATAGCTTAGGTTTTTAAGATTGTATTAGGAAAAGTTTTAAAAGAAACATTTCGATTCATTTTATTTTTAATTTAATTTTTATTAGGTTTCAATGTATTGTGTTTAGGGAATATATAGACTTCATTTTTTTCCTTATTCTCTCATCTGCAGATACTTATTAAAAAGGGTTTGACATTTTAGCCAATATTTTTCATGTTAAAATCATACATCCTCCTTATTTCTTTGTGTATACTAGATTCACATTTTTCTCTCTAGTAATAAAATCTTGAAATTAAAAATGATACTACTTACACAATGATGGAACCCATGTACTTCGTGCTTTTAGAATTTGTGGAGATTCGTATGGAGTAGCTAATATATATTGCATTTACTTGATCATTAGAAATTGTAGATTAACTGTTTAAACACAACAGAATGGATATTCAAAATTATTAAAACAAGTAGGCATAAACCCTCTCAAAATATGAGTTTACAAATATATGTCATTTGTAAGTTTAACTCATTTATTCAATGAAATTATTCCTACGGGTGTCTTAATCTTTTTACAAAATTGAATTTAAGTTTTATAAGCTAGTTTGAGTAATTGCATGTGGTCATAATGAATACAATTGAATTTGTTTGAAACATTCAGACTTTTCAGTTATTCCAAACATCCTGGCCTAGATTACTGAGTTATTTTTGTACTTATTTAAGTAAACTGTAATCAAGTTAATCAGTATTTCATGTTTTTAATATTTTTCTAGGACTAATATCACAGTTTATGGAAGAGAAACTATTCTTCATGATTGTGTTCTATAATCCATAGATGGTAGCTGGGCATATGACAGACATTTGTTGATTAAATGTGTCTGGGTGGTCCTAAAACTTATCAGCACCGTCCTTTCTCAGAGCCTTTTGTAATTGCTAATTGTTTTACCTGCAATGCACTACACCTTATATCTTTATAAATTGTATTCTCATCTTCTTCAGGTATCTGTGCTTCCCTTAACCCTTTGCATAAAAAGTGACCCACACCCCTACTCAAAACACCATATCCCTCTTACTCTACTGTTTTCCTCTGTAGCATCAGCACATTGGCATATCAAATGTTTGCTTGTTTATTTGTAATTTGTGTTTCACCTTATTGGATTCACAGTTGATTTGCTTACAAAATACTAGAGCATCTACTATTGAAAACATGTATACAACTAATGGCGTAGAAGGAGGTAGCCATTCACAGGAGTGTCCCGGTAAATGTTGACAATTGGCTTTCTGGCGAGGAAAAGGGAGGTGTAGATAAAGTGCAATACAATAATTAGAAAGTGATGAGATTTGAGTATGTTTTACCTTTGTTTCTAATATAATTT
>NW_012139413.1:8611069-8613200 GCF_000956105.1 Propithecus coquereli
GTTCTCCAGATCAAGATCCCCAGGTGTGTGTGTGGTGGATGGGTGGGGGGTTTGAAAACCGTAAATAGAAGGGTGTCTTTGGGGATTATCTCATGTTTCTCATCACTGCCCCTTTCCGTTAATGTGTATAATTGAAATTGACTTTGCCTGCGTGACTTTCCTTTCCTTTTGTTTTCATTTAAGAATAGCCATTCTTAGTTTAGGATTTGGGTACTAAGGAAAATTTAAAGAGATCAATAAGTGTATGAAAAAACTACAGACATATCTCAGAGATATTGTGGGTTTGGTTTCAAATCACTACAATAAAGCAAATACCATAATTAAGCAAGTCACATGAATTTTTTTTTGATTCCCAGTGCATATAAAAGTTATGTTTATACTGTGGTCTCTTAAGTGTGCAATAATGGCATTATGTCTGAAAAAATAATGTATATAACTTAATTAAAAATTACTTTACTGTTAAAAGATGCTAACAATCATCTTCAGCGAGTCATAATCTTTTTGCTGGTGGAGGGCCCTGATGCTGGTGTCTACTGCCTGAGCAGGGTGGTGGTTGCTGAAGATTGAGGTGACTATAGCAATTTCTGAAAATAAGGCAAAAATGAAGTTTGCTACATTGATAAAGACACTACCTTTCATAAAATATTTCTTTGTAGCATGCAATGCTGTTTGCTTCAATTTTACTCATAATAGACTTTTTTTTCAGAATTGGAGTCAGTCTTCTCAAATCCTACAGTTACTTTACATCCTTTGTTGTCCTGTCAACAATTTTCTCAGCATCTTCACCAGGGGTAGATTCCATCTCAATTTTTAAAGGCCTTAGGATTTTTGGAATGGTAAATGAACATTGGCTTCATTTTAAATTTACCAGATGCATTAGCCCCTAACAAGAGAATCAGCCTGTCCTTTGAAACTTTGAAACCAGGCATTGACTTCTTCCTCTCTTGCTATGGAAGGCATAGATGGCATTTTCTTCTAATATAAGGCTATTTCGTCTACGTTGAAAATCTGTTTTTTAGTGTAGCCACCTTCATCAATTATCTTAGCTAGATCTTCTAAATAAACTGCTACAACTTCTACATTAGCACTTGCTGCTTCACCTTGCACTTTCATGTTACAGAGATGGCTTCTTTCCTTAAAGCTCATAAATCAACCTCTGCTACTTTCAAATTTTTCTTCTGCAGGTTTCTCACCTCTCTCAGCCTTCATAGAATTAAAGAGAGTTATGACCTAGCTCTAGATTAGACTTTGGCTTAAGGAAAAGTTGTGGCTGGTTTGATCTTTCATCCAGACCACTAAAACTTTTCCATATCAAAAATAAGGCTGTTTCACTTTCTTATCATTGGTGTGTTTACTGCAGTAGCACTGTTAACTGCCTTCAAGAACTTTTCCTTTGTATTCATAATGTGTCTAACTGGTGCAAAAGACATAGCTTTCACTCTGTCTTAGCTTTCAAAATGTCTTCCTCACTAAACTTAATCATTTCTAGCTTTTGATTTAAAGTAAGAGACATGCTACTCTTCATGCAGTTGAATACTTAGAGGTTATTGTAGGGTTATTAATTGGCTTAATTTCAATACTATTGTGTTTCGGGGAATAGAGAGGACTAATAGAGGAGAGAGATAGGGGTATAGCCAGTTGGTGTAGCTGTCAGAAAACACACAATATTTATTGATTAAGTTTGCTGTACTATATGGGCACAGTATATGTTGCTCCAAAACTATTATAATAATAACATCAAAGATCATTGATAACAGATTCAGTAACAGATATATTACTGAAAAGGTTTGAAATATTGTAAGAATTACCAAAATGTGACACACAGACATGAAGTGAGCATATGCTGCTAGAAAAATGGCCCTGAAAGACATGTTTGATTCAGGGTTGCCACAAATCTTCAATTTGTAAAAAACACAGTATCTGTGAAGTGCAATAAAACGAGCTATGCCTATATTGTTTTTACCGTAATTTATGAGTTCTTAGTTTATGGAAGGAACTGTACTAAGTGTTTTAGGTTTTTTTTAAAAAAAATGATTCTATAACTACAATGTGAGAATGATACTCTTATACTTATTTCATAGATTATGAAACTTACCCTCAGGAAAGTTCAGCGGCAACTAGTAAAGAAACA
>NW_012139413.1:8613250-8614492 GCF_000956105.1 Propithecus coquereli
ATCTGTGAATAGGTGACGACACCAACAAAAACAAAAATCTGTGTCATAGAGTGGTTACAAGGACACCTTGATGATAACAGATACAAAAGCAATATATGAATGGCAAGTCAATAATAGACGGGTGATTATTAACATGAATAATGAAAACGATAAGTATACTGTTTAATTTTTTTGTTGATTATGAACTTGTTTTATTTCCCTCTCATGATCTGTACATTCTGCTCATCCATATTATTTAGTACTCTTTCCAATCTTGTTGCATTTTATGCCCATCCTGCCTTGATATTTTTGTTAATGCTTTTCCTGATACCTGGATTTTTCTGTTATTTTTGTTAATTTAAATAGTTCTCAGCCTTCAAGATCCGTAAGAATACCAGTTATTCTGTGAACTACTGTTTAAATTCCCTACTCCCACCTTCTTTATCAATTGGAGCAATCTCTGTTTTCTGCCTGTCATGAATCTTCTCCCATTTTCCTTATTAATTATCCCATTCAGCTTCTGAATCTCTTGGCTCCAGAGTAGTCTGTGAATCAGCAGTAGGAACATCACCAGGGAGCTGCTTAGAAATGCAGAATCCCAGCCATACTCGAGCTCAAGCTCCCTAGGTGATTCCTATTTATATTAAAGTGTGAGAGGCATTGTTCCAATTAGTCATCAATTCCTTGCGTGTGGAGACATGGTGAGGGGAGAGATGCTCTGTCTTATCTTAGTACCCTCTACAAGGCCTGGAATCTTTCAATGCTTTGCACATAGTAAGTATTCAGTTAAAAGGTGATTAATTGAACTAAATTTTACTTTTAGTAGTTCAAAGCCAGGAAATCCCAGTTTAGGAAAACTCAAATGTTAGGAAAGGATGTTCTAAAGTCAGAGCAAGAAGAAAGCTATTCATTATTGATGCTACTCACATGAACTAATCAATATTTCTTGGTCATCAACTACTACTGTACTTTTTCATGCATAAAATATTAGTATAGATCTTTCATCTTATAAAAAAAAAGATCTTGTGTCTAACCTTCACCTTCAAAGAATTCATTTAGATAACTGAATCAAAATGTGGTTGCTTTGTCATCTTTGTAAATATTTAATATATAATATTAGAAGTCATGACAGAACTTTTAAGTCATTGTGCATCCAAAAACGACGGGTAAATATCAAGTTGTGATTTAATTAAATTATTTAAATAGATCAATGCATCATTTGTCTTGATCTTCTATAAAATAGTGAGTAAAGCCATAAGCAAC
>NW_012139413.1:8617270-8618873 GCF_000956105.1 Propithecus coquereli
TATGAACAGGTAATTGTCTAAATAAATGGTTCTTAGAAAGGAAATACTAATAATTTACCCAGTTCTTTACTAAAACTTAATTTTTTTCTGAAAAATTATTTTCCTTTCTAAATTTAAACAGTTTCTTCACTTTGTCAACCTAGATAGATTTTACCCTTTGAATTTAATTTGAATATGATAAAGTTATAATATACCCAGTTCTTTACTAAAACTTAATTTTTTTCTGAAAAATTATTTTCCTTTCTAAATTTAAATAGTTTCTTCACTTTGTCAACCTAGATAGATTTTACCCTTTGAATTTAATTTGAATATGATAAAGTTATAATATATTGAATTTAGATGATGTTGCAACCTATTTTGGAGATTAAATCATTTTGATTAAGGCATTTAGCATTTTGGTTTCATGAGCTAAGTAGAGAATTAGCACTTATAAGATTAGATATGTGAATCCATGTTCTACCACTTACAAAAGTGTATCTACTGGAGCAGCTGTTTCCAAATAGTGAGGTGCAAAATTCATAGGAGGGTCCCAGAGGAGCATCACAGAATATTTTAATTTTTCAAGGAAAACACCAAAGATACTTGATATCTATAGGATATTCATTGGACACTGTGTGAGCTATTAGCTCAAAGTAGTTCAAGTTTAAACATTAGATCATGCTGCATTCCTTTTGATGATACTATATCTTTACAAAACTAGGCTTTTTAAGTTTATTCGATAAAAAGTAAATACCTCACAGATAGCATTGTGGAACAGAAAATGAGGGTGTTGGTGTCCAGTATGATTTCAAGGTTTGAGATGCTGTATGGCGCCCAACAGGAACACAAATCCCATTAATAAGTAATTTTAGTTATTTATGAATGAAATAAAAAGTATTACTTTTGCTTTAAAGTTATGGGTATTTTTTAAGCAGCTGCTAAGATTATTAGGACATAAATACTTATAGTGTGCACATAACTCTTTAAATGTGGAATTATTACCTACTTCATATCTATGTTAAATAAAATATAAGAAATATAATTCACATGCCATATAATTTTTCCTATATACATTAAAGTATACTGTTTAATAGTGAATATTCACAGATCTGTAGGGACATCACCAAAATCAATTTGATAAGATTCTCATCATCATCTTCCCCCAAAAGAAACCCCATGCCCATTATCAATCCTTCTACATTCCCTGCCCCCAACCAGGCCTCACCCCTAGGCAATTAATTACTAATCTATTTTCTATCTCTGTAGATTTGCCTATTCTGGACATTCCATTTAAATGGAATCATGCAGTATGTGGTCTTTTGATTTGGGGAGTATTTGCATCTTAACAATATTAAGAGTTCAAATTCATGAATGCAGATTTTTTTCATTTATTCAAATCTTTCTTAATTTCTGTCAACAGTGTTTTGTACTTTTCACAGTATAAGTTTGTACTTTTTTTAAAATTAATTCCTATTTTATTGCTTCTCATGCTATAGTAAATGTAATTGTTTTCTAAATTCTGTTTTCAGATTGTTCACTGCTAATATATAGAAACACAACTGATTTTTATGTTGATCTTCTATGCTATAGCCTTGCTGAACTCATTTATTATTTCTAATATTTT
>NW_012139413.1:8619228-8622328 GCF_000956105.1 Propithecus coquereli
TTAAGTGATTTTTAGATGCTAAACCAACCTTACATTTCTGGGATAAATCTCACTTGATTTACTATGGTTGTATTTCCCCCCCTAGTCATACTGCATTAGAATTGACAAACAAAAATTTTATCTGTTTTAATGAGTTAAATGTGATGCTTTGATAGATGAGTAAACTGTTGAAATTATTGCTACAATCAAGCTAATAAACATACCCATTACCTCACATAGTTACCATTTTCTGTGTGTGGAGTGAGGGTGTGTAACATCTACTCTCTTAGGATATTTCAAGTATGCAATACAATACTATTGACTGTAAGCACTATTCTGTACATTAGCTCTCCAGAACTTATTCACTGTATCATTGAAACTTTGTACCCTTTGACCAACATCTCATTTCTCCCATAGCCGGTCCTCTTTCAACCCCCATTCTGCTCTCTGCTTCTATGAGTTCGACTTTTAGATTCTGCCTATAAGTGATTCTGCCTATAAGAATTTGCCTTTCTGTATTTAGCATAGTGTCCTCCAGTTTCATCTATGTTATTACAAATGGCAGTATTTCCTTCTTTTTAAAGGCTGAATAATGTTCCATTTTGTGTGTGTGTGTGTGTGTGTGTGTGTGTGTGTGTGTGTGTGTGTGTTTGAGAGAGAGAGAGAGACATTTTCTTTATCCATTCATCTGTTTTATAGGTAGGTTTATTCCATATCTTGGCTATTGTGAATAATGGTGCATTTAACATGGGATGGCAGATATCGCTTAGAAATATTAATTTCATTTTATCATACATGTACCTAAAAGGGGGATTGCTGGATCATATGGTAGTTTTTTTTTAATTATTTGAAGAACCTCCACAGTGTTTTCCATAATGGCTTTACCAATTTACATTATCACCAAAGATGTACAAGTGTTTCCTTTTCTCCACACCTTTGACTTATCTTATGTCTTTTTGATAATAGCCATTCTAATAGGTGTGAGATGATGATATCTCATTGTGGTTTTAATTTTCATTTCCCTGGTGATTAGTGATTTTGAGGATTTTTTCATACCTTTTGTACATTTGTATATCTTTTTAAAAAAATATCTATTCAGGTCTTTTGCCTTTTTTAATGATTTCTATTTATTTTAAATTTTTTATTTCAGCACGTTACACCCCAAATGGTGAGCACTGTACCCATTAGGTGTGAATATACCCGTCCCCTCCTCTCCCTCCCACCTGTCCATCAGCCAATGAATATTACTATTATATGTGCACATAAACCTTGATCAATTAATGCCAATTTGATGGTGAGTACATGTGGTGCTTGTTTTTCCATTCTTATGATACTTAGTAGAATGGGCTCCAGCTCTATTCCAGATAATACAAGAGGTGCTAGATCACCATTGTTTTTTATGGCTGAGTAGTACTCCATGGTATACATATACCACATTTTATTAGTCTACTCATATATTGATGGGCACTTGGATTCTTTCCACATCTTTGCAATTGTGAATTGTGCTGCTATAAACAGTCGAGTATAGATGCCCTTTTCATAGAATGTCTTTTTTTCCTTTGGGTAGATGCCAAGTAATGGGATTGCTGGATCCAATTGTAGCTCTTTGAGATATTTCCATACTACTTTCCACAAAGGTTGTACTAGTTTACAGTCCCACCAGCAGTGTCTGAGTGTTCTTATCTCTCTACATCCATGCCAACATTTATTGTTTTGGGGCTTTTTGATAAAAGCCATTGTCATTGGATATAAGTGATATCTCATTGTGGTTTTGATTTGCATTTCCCTGATGATTAGAAGTATTGAGCATTTTTTCATATGTTTCTTGGCCATTAGTCTATCTTCTTTTGAAAAGGTTCCGTTCGTGTCCTTTGCCCACTTTTTAATGGGGTTGATTTCTTGCTGATTTTCCTGAGTTGTATATAGATTCTAGTTATCAGCCCTTTATCAGATGTGTAGCATATGAATATTTTCTTCTATTCTGTAGGTTGTCTGTTTGCTCTCATGATAGTTTCCTTGGCTTTGCAGAAGCATTTTGATTTGATCAGGTCCCATTTATTAGTTTTGTTGTTGCTGTAATTGCCTTTGGGGTCTTCTTCATAAATTCTTTCCCTAGGCCAATGTCTATAAGAGTTTTTTCCAACATTTTCTTCTAAAATTCTTACAGGTCCATGTTTTAGATTTAAGTTTGTTATCCACTCTAAGTTGATTTTTGTGAGAGGTGAGAGGTGCAGATCCTGTTTCAGTCTTCTACATGAGGCTACTCAATCTTCCCAGCACCATTTATTGAATAAGGATTCTTTTCCCCAGTCTATGTTTTTGTCTATTTTGTCAAAGATTAAATGGCTGCATGAGGATGCTTTTATATCTGGGTTCCCAGTTCTGTTCCATTAGTCTGTCTCTGTTCTTGTGCCAGTACCATGATGTTTTAGTTATTATAGCCTTGTAGTATAGCTTGAAGTCGATGTATATAGTATATGTAAAAATGGTGTGTAAAATACTATAATTATTATTATTGATTTTAAATAACTTTTCACACTTTACACTATTTTGCTCCTTAATTCAGTCTGATGGTAAGAGTTTGTCCTGTTTGTAGGGACACATGTAAACACATATCTTTCTTGAAATTCAACATATAGTATATAAGTACAAAAAAGTAAAATAATAAATGAAAATCAATATCTCTTCATCCTTTTAAGTCTATGGTCAAAGTAGAAGCTTCCATTCATGGTATTTTGGGGGGATTAAGATCTAGTGGGCACTAGTGGCCTGCCTAGCACTGCTCTTGGGACCATCAGGTCTTAATATCTGGTCATTGTTCACGAGGATGGTCTTGGCTTTAATTATTATTACCTAATTTGGGTCCATTTAGAAATTAATGCCACAGTCTATACAACTTAACTGTAAGAAAGCTTGCAATTTTTATGACATGTAGACCTTACTACATTTCATTTTCTTAATTCATGTTAAACTTTCAAATTTTTTTTTTTTGCGACAGAGTCTCGCTTTGTTGCCCAGGCTAGAGTGAGGGCCGTGGCGTCAGCCTAGCTCACAGCAACCTCAAACTCCTGGGCTCAAGCAATCCTCCTGCCTCAGCCTCCCGAGTAGCTGGGACTACAGG
>NW_012139413.1:8626484-8627279 GCF_000956105.1 Propithecus coquereli
ATTTTTATATTGATTTCATTTGAAATCTAGATGTTCCTGATGAAAAATACTAAACACTCCATGATATTATAAAACAATATTATGAATATGTTTTAAAATTTAACTATTCAACATGGTCTATCCTCTGATTTTAGAGGGTAATAAAAATAGCCTTCATAGCAAGTCTTGCTTAATTCTGCTTCAGCAGGTATAAAAGAATTCAAAGCAGCTGGTTTTAAGCATAAAAATAACAAAGCTAGTCTTCTAATCAAGTAGATTCTTACAAACTGAAATATTGTAAAATGTAAAATATTTTAATATGTAAAAGCATTGCTCATTTGTCTATGAAACGCATAATTAAACAAATTTTAAAAATATTTTGCATAGTTTTGACTTTGTAGCAAAAAAATACACATAGAAGTATACAGCTTCTTGATGATAGCAATGCCATTATTTTACTATAGTTCTTCCTTACTAAGCAGTCATTGCATCTTGTAGAAAGTGAGTAGAAGAGAGAGAAAAAGTCAGGATATGGTATTGTCATAGAAAGATGATCAAACAAGCAAGCACTTATAAAGAATTTTCAACTCCATGTACAATGTAAAAGGTACAATCACTTGAATGTTTCCTTTGCTTGGAATTCTGTTAAAAATAGAATGTTATGCTTGCAAAAGTGTAATATCCATTAGAAGATCTAATGGAGATATATCATATTAGAAGGCTCCAAATAAATCACAGTAGCTCAGATTCTTAAAAGGTTGAAGGATGCTTCTTTTTTCACATCCAATAAACAGACTTAATGACAGCAAGATACAA
>NW_012139413.1:8627329-8631277 GCF_000956105.1 Propithecus coquereli
TGCTCAGGCTGGTTTCAAACTCCTGAGCTCAAACAATCCGCCCGCCTCGGCCTCCCAGAGTGCTAGGATTACAGGCGTGAGCCACCGTGCCCAGCCAAACTTTCAAATGTTTTAATTGGTGGAAGTGGACTATAGAGTTGGGTCTTTCTTAAAGCACAATTTATCTGGAAGCACTATGAATGAATGTTTTCTTAAATACTCTTTGAAAGGAAATTTCTCATCTTGAATGTTGATTTTACTACCAAGAAATTTCCAAATCTAGTATTCAAGATCTATGACTAGAAAACTAATGAAATGTTTATTTTGTTTCTATTGACGAAAATATCACCAAACAATACAATTGAGAATGTGTTGGAAAGGTTGATGTAACATATCTTTAAATCACCTTTAAGCACTATACAAATAGTTACTCGAAATTGGGAGGTGGAATCAAAAAGTAAGAAAGACAATAAAACTGATTAGTAGTATTAATAGTATGGGGGAGAGAGGGATAGGAGGAAAGGGATACAGGGAATAAGCAATGAAAGATAAGGAGGAAAGTTTAAAAGTTAATATGGCATGGATAATGATAATAACATTTGCATGGTTTATAGAGTATGTGCATATATATTATTAGTTTGCCAGTTACTCCCCCTCTCCTATTCATGGATCGTTTGGTAGAAGAAAGAGGATCCCACACCCACACAAACTAGCTACAATGAAAAGGGGATTCCTTATAAGCATCCTGGGGAATATCATATAATCAGCTTGCCAGAATTATCACTGGGCCTCATGGGACTAGAGATCTGTAGTTTCTTATCTCTGTCTTTGGGGACAGATATTCTTACCTCTTTTTGTCTTTTTTTACACATTTCTTCCATTCACCTCTGCAAACTGATTATCTTTTCATGACCCTTAGACCCTGCCCCTTAACAATTTCAGTTCACACATGTGGCTTTATCTTGTCCAAGTGCCAACACTATCCCTCTTTTGCTTCGTGTTTCCCCACCTCTCCATACCTCATTGACTCAGAATCAGTGAGCTAATTCCAAATTCCAGCTAGACAGAATATAATTGGCTGAATTTGTAAAAATTGTCTGTTCTTAGTCTAATTACTATGGCTGAAAGGAAGAAGTCTATGTTATGTTTGGCTGTTCCTATGAAGGTCATAAATGCAACTAGTTTTCTAAGAAAAGAGAAATATTTACATATCTATTATGTACCATCTAGTAAACTTGAAGGAAGAGACCATGTCTTGATAATTTCTTTTACCAGAACCTTGAGCAGTTTTAAAATGAGTATTGAATAAAAACTCTTCACTTGGAGGTCAATTTGAATTTGTACCTCCAGGGGGCATTGTCATTAACAGAAGTGAATAGAAGATTCCAGTACCTTCTTTTTGATGTATATCATCAAGGTAACTTTTGCTTTGGAGAAATTGTTAATCTTTTTTGGAAAGTGCACTTCTTTGAGCAAAGTTGGAAGATATTTTCCTGGGATTGGAGCAGTAATAATAGCACCACCTATCTGTTTTTGTAGACTAGCAAGTCCCAGACCATTTTTAGTAGTGCCTTTATGCTAAATGTTATGCAAAACACAAGTAAATAAAATATGTAACAATGGATTGCATGTCTATAGCAGGTATAAAAGACTAAGTGCTGCCCATTCACTGTCTCTCTTGCATGCATCCTCCAATTCTTGAGGCACCTCTATAGAACCACAAGAGCTCCAGAGAACATGATTTTTAAACACCTGCTTTTAGATTAGAAGCAAGAAACTTATGGTCTAACTGGCTTAATTTTTTAATGTATTTATACTTTTAAGTACACAAGAATGTGATGCAAAAATATTGTTAAGACATAGAAAGGGGGTTATTATCTATTTTTTGCCATTGCAGCCAATTTACTTAGGGACAAGATTCAAAAGCAGAAATTTATTTATTCAATAAACATTAACTAAGCATTCTTTGCCACATTCTTTACTTGGTATGAAAATGTGAATAAGACAGGGCCTCTGTTATCATGTGTCCAGAGTATATGTTAGAATTGTATGTAATGATAACTTTTTTTAGATTATACTTACTACAAAATAGGCAGCATACTTAGAACCACTAATGGAAAGGAACTAGCACATATTTCAATATGCGGGGTAAGTAGAATTCAGATTCTTCCACACTCATCTTTCTTCTGAACCATAGACTTAAGATGATTTTGGTACAACCACTAACTCTTCTGCTTTCTGTTGTGCTTTTTATTTCTCTCCCATTCTCCAGTAGGATACAAAACATTGATGTCCCCTCCCAAATGGCAAAATATCTGAAAATTTTACAATTTATATCACTAGATTGGTATAACAGTGTTGTACTGAAACTAAAAGAAATAAATATTTATGCTTGTATTGAAAAAGCATATTAAAGGATTCTTTGGTTAGGATAATACAATGTTGGAATATCAAAATGTTTTTATAAGCTAACGAGTTTGTCTAAACCTAATGGATTGTCATATAACTGTAGGCATTAAAACCGAAAAGGAACTTAGAATTCATTGTAAGCACTGTGATAGCCTAATTAAGCATTTCTTAATTTACAGTAGAATACCAGTTTTGTTCAAGGTGGAAATGTTCCCAACTTCCATTATAAAGGGGCAGGGTCTAGTACCCTGCAAAGATAACAAGATCGTAGAGGTGAATGGAAGATACCCTCTACTGGGGGTTCATGTCGCCTCTGATATAACCAGGTCCTCGGGCAGTGTGTGTTGCAAGAAATGGGAGAGACAAAGACACCAACACAGAAAGTAAGGTGAAAGGGTGCGGGGAGGTCAGGGGACCACCAGCATTCCCATGAGCCAGGTGTACTGACTGAAGTGTAGCACCAGTTTTTATTCTCTTTTTCATGTTATGGATTACAACAATTTCACGTGAAAAGCTTGTGGGTTACCAGTAGGGCATATAATCTAAACAGTAACAAAAGAGATAACATACTTCTTTCTACTTTATCTAGTTCCTCATTTACTGAGACATGAACTCAGGAGAGAGATGAGAACATTGCCTCAGGCTTAGAATAGCAAACTGCTCTTATCTGCTGGGCTGACATCCTTTGATCATTCTCTCCACCTTTGGATTACAAGCCCGGGTCCATTTGCAGGCATCCAGGCTGTATCCCTCAGGCTTCAAGGCAGGGTCCCTTTGCAGACATCCCTGATCAGTGGAATGCCCCCCTCAAGGTCTAGCAACTTTTGTTCAGTGAACTGACATGTCCACAGGTTGTTCTTTGACAAAGTCCTGTCCCACTACTAGGGTCCTCTTGTCTCGACCCTAACCCTCGACAACCCTCCAATGGGCATTTAGAAATATTTGGGCAAGTTTTAAAGTGTCAAAAGGACCAAGAGATAATATTGACATTCAGTGCCCTTGGGTTGTGGATGCTGAATGTCCTAGAATATATAAAACTTTCCTGCATAATATTATTTTTCAGCCTAAAATGCCCTTAGGATGCCCAATAAGAAACATTGGTTTATCCTGGTCCTGAAAATCACATTGCCCTCTTTGTCTAGCTTACTTTTTACTTAGTGTGGATATATAACCTAAGTCTGGATAGTGAGATCTAAGGGGAAGTATTCTATAGGGGGCTTATATGGGAGGCTTCAGGACAAAATAATTTTCTTTGTCATATAAAATAGACAGATATGACTTGTTATTTTCTCAAATATATGTATACTACTTGGAGCTATGGTAGCCATTTTGCAACAAGGAAGACCAAAGCCACCGGCCAAATTTGGAAGTGTAGACATATGATAGCATGACTGTTGATTAGCATGACTAATATTTCTTGTTGTACAAGTGCTAGACTTCTTGTTATGTCTGGAAAAAATAAACACCATTGTTGTTTAAACTTTATTACTTTGATTTTCTGATACATATGCTAATAAATATTTTTGGCTGATAGAGTGATCACTTGGTAATTACATGACC
>NW_012139413.1:8632692-8636838 GCF_000956105.1 Propithecus coquereli
TTTTTTTTTTTTTTTTTTTTACCACAAATAGTGTTGTTTATAATGACATGTTAGTGGCAAACTCTCAGATTTTGTTTTATCTGATGATGTTTTAATTTTATCTTCATTCTTGAAAGATTACTGGTTTTATGATTCTAGATATAGACAGCTATTTTCTCTCAGGATTTTGAAGATGTTATTCTACTGTCTTCTGGCTTTCATGATTGTCATTGAGAAGTCTGTGATCTAATTATTGAACTACTACTGTAGATCTGTCTTTTCCCTTTGATGACTTGCAAATATTCTCTCTCTCTCTCTTTCTCTCTCTTTCTCTCTCTCTCTGAGATTCTCTAGTTTTCTTATTTTGTCTCTAGACTTCTATTTATATTTTTATCCTGTTTAAAACCTATTGTGCTTCATATTTAATGTGTGTATATATATATACGCACACACACACATATACTCACACATATATAAATTCATTTTTATCGGTTATGTAAAATTCAAAGCTGGATATCTATTTAAATATTGCCTTTTCTTAGGCCAATGTTTATAAGAGTTTTACCAACATTTTCTTCTAAAATTGTTATAGTTTCATGCCATAGGTTTAAGTCTATTATTCACCGTGAGTTGATTTTTGTGAGGTGAAAGGTGTGGATCCTGTTTTAGTCTTCTACATGTGGCATTGCCAATTTTCTGAGCACCATTTATTGAATAAGGATTCTTTCCCCCAGTGTATGTTTTTGTCTGTTTTGTCAAAGATTAGATGGCTATATGAGGATGGTTTTATATCTGGGTTCTCAGTTTTGTTACATTGATCTATGTCTCTATTCTTGTGCCAGTACCATGCTGTTTTAGTTACTATATCCTTATAGTATAGCTTGAAGTCTGGTAACTTGATGACTCCCAATTTTTTCTTTTTGCTTAAGATTGCTTTTGCTATATGGGGTCTTCTCTGGTTCCATATGAAGCGTAGAATTATTTTTTCTAAATCTGCAAAAAATGATTTTAATAGGGATTACATTGAATCTGTAGATCACTTTGGGTAGTATAGACGTTTTAACAATGTTGATTCTGCAGACCTGTGAGCATGGTATGGATTTCAACCTATTTACATCCTCTGATATTTCCTTCCTCTGTGTTTCATAGTTCTCCCTGTAGAGGTCTTTTACCTCCTTAGTTAAATATATTCCTAGGTATTTTATTTTATTTGTTGCTATTGTGAAAGAAAATTTTTTGATTTGGTTCTCAATTTGACTGTTGTTGGTGTATAGGAATGCTATTGATTTGGCCTATGAAAAGAATTTATAAAAAAGACCCCAAAGGCAATCACAGCAACAACAAAAATAAATAAATGGGACGTGATCAAATTAAAAAGCTTCTGCACAGCCAAGGACACTATCACAAGAGCAAACAGACAGCCTACAGAACGCGAGAAAATATTCCCATGCTACACATCCGATAAAGGGCTGATAACTAGAATCTATATTGAACTCAGGAAAATCAGCCAGAAAAAATCAAAAAACACTATCAAAAAGTGGACAAAGGACATGAACAGAAACTTTTCAAAAGAAGACAGACTAATGGCCAAAAAACATATGAAAAAATACTCAACATCTCTAATCATCAGGGAAATACAAATCAAAACCAGAATGAGATATCACTCTCCAGTGAGAATGGCTTTTATCAAAAAGTCCCAAAACAATAAATGTTGACGTGGATGCAGGGAGATAGGAACACTTATATACTGCTGGTAGGACTGCAAACTAATATAACCTCTGCGGAAGTAATATAGAGATACCTGAAAGAACTACAAGTAGAACTACCATTTGATCCAGCAATCCCATTACTGTGCATCTACCCAAAGAAAACACGTTCTATAAAAAAGACATCTGCACTAGAATGTTTATAGCAGCACAGTTCACAATTGCAAAGATGTGAAAACAACCCAAGTGCCCATCAATACATGAGTGCATTAATAAAATGTGATATATATATACCATGGAGTTCTATTCAGCCACAAAAAACAGTGGTGATCTAGCACCTCTTGTATTAACCTGTATAGAAGTGAAGCCCATTCTACTAAGTGAGGTATCACAAGAATGGAAAAACAAGCACCACATGTCCACACTATCAGATTGGTATTAACTGACTTAACTGACCAACACTTAATTGCACATATAGTAGTAACATTTATTGGGTGTTGGGCAGGTGGGAGGGGAGAGAAGAGGATGGGTATATTCATACTTAATGGATGCAGTAAGCATCTGGGGGATGGACAGGGTTGAAACTCTGACTCAGGTGAGGCAAAGTCAATATATGTAACCTAAACATTTGTAACCCTGTAATATGCTGAAATACAAATAAATACATATTGCCTTTTCTTCATTCTTTCCCCCCGTGACTCCACTTAAATGAATGATAGACCTTTACATTTAACTCCACAAATATTTGAAACTCCCTAAATTCTTCATTATGTTTGCTTTCTTTGCTGTATATGGGTAATTTCTTTAGCTTTTTCATCTAATTCTTTTATTCTGAATTCAATTGAGTCTAAGTTAGTGCTTAGCCATACATTTCTAATTTGAACAATTATATTCTATTCCTAAGGTTGATTTCAAATCTGATTTGTTTCTACTCTTCCTGGGAATTTTTGATGATAAAATGTTGCTAGTTTTTTTTTTTTAAAGAATACCAGAAGATATAAATGTATTCATATGTATTTATCTTCTTGTATCTAGCTGAATTCTAATATATAATTTCCTTGCTGGTATAAGTCAATTTTTGTTGTTTCTACCAACTATCATTCATGAGTTCTTATTTTTCTTATGTTTCTGAGCTTTATTTGTGAACTTATGTGTGGGACTAATTTTAATCTGTGGGACCATAATTCGAAGATGCTTTTCTTTGGAGAAGACTACATTGTTTCTGCTGAGACTTTTGAGGAATTACTGACTTAGGGAAAACTTAGTCCCCTCTTAGGGTTTCAAGTAAGATCTAGGAGTGTCAGGTTTAATTCTTCCCCTTGCATAGGCTGGAAACTACTGGAAGTGTCATGTTCAATTTTCCCTCTTGTTTTTCCAGACTGCTTACTGTGTTTGTTTACTTACTTGTTGGTTTATTTGACTATTTGAGGGTTTCTCTTCTCTTACTAATTTGAAAGCACTGATCTGAAAAAAAATGATATTTGGGGAAAAATCTAGTTGTTCTGCTGAGGAAATTTATTTAATCCACTAAATGGCTGAAAGTGAAAGTTTCATAGGTTATAGAATTTTTGCCACAAAGTTTCAATTTTTAGCCAACTACTAACTGTAAGACTGTAGAAGTAAATTGGTAGATTTCATGTTTTAAAAATATCACCACTTTGAAAGTAACTCTGCTAAAATTCAATTTATTCAACTTTATATTGCATTTGAAATATGTTGACACATAGTCATTGTAAGCTTAGCATCAATCTATTTCAATGGCCAAAATTATCATGAAAATATGCTTCCAAAGCTAACCATTTAAAATCAGTTTATTACTGTCTGGGACAGCCATGAGAAAGCAACCTACCTACTGGCAACTAGGCTTGCTTACCACACTGAATATATGCTCTGGTACTTGACATTTTATTCATTAAAAAATATATATATATATATTTATTGAATGCCTTCCTGTGTGCCAGACATGCTCTAAGATCTGTGGTTACAAAGGTTAACAAACAAAATCCATGGCCTCATTGTACTTGCATCCTAGTGATAGAAGACAGGCAATAGCCAGTAAATAAGTCAATAAACAGGGAAAATTAGAAATGTGTGAACTGAAGAAAATAAAACAGGGTGGTATGATAGAGAGTGAATGAGAGGGAGTATATTGACTGGATTATATTATGAGTAATGGCTCCCCTGAGGAGGCAGAAGTTGAGAAGATGCCCTCAGGGAGGGAGTTTTAAACACAGGTTTCAGCAAGTGCAATGACCCTGAGAGAGGATGGAGCTTAGCATGTTAGATGAACAAAAAAAATGTCACTTGGACTGTAGCATGGTGAGCTATTATTAGAGTGCTGTGACATGAATGAGAGAAGATTTCAAAGCCATGGTAAAGCATTTGGATTATATTTTAAATTCAATGGAAAAATCTTACAGAGTTTCAACAATATGAGGGATAATTTATATATTTTTTATTA
>NW_012139413.1:8640168-8641773 GCF_000956105.1 Propithecus coquereli
ACACACACACACACACACACACACACACACACACACAATATGATGGAAAATAGATTTTAAAAGCTTAACAATGTAGGGGAAAATCATCAATTCATAACCTATGGTTAATACTGGGTAATATCAGACCCATTCATTTCATAGTACAGGAAGTCCTCTCATAACATTGTCAATAGGTTTTTGGAAACTGTGACTTTAAATGAGATGACGTACAATGAAACCAATTTAAACATAAGCTAATTGACATAAGCAAGATTTAAGTTCCTACAGTATATTTCTGATCACAAAAACATCACCAAACTTCTAAAGATCCAAAGCACTTTTCATATTAAACACTGAAAGAAATGTGAGCTGTACATACATTTAAGGAAGATTAATAAAAACAAGTAAGATAATTATTTACTCAATTTTTGGTGAGTCAGTGACTGTGGTCATGGTGGTGGTGGTGTATCAAGGATATATCAATTTTTGTTTCTAAAACAAAAATTGTGAGGAGCACCTGGGAGCACCTCCTGCGACCATGCTGTTCAAAAACAACCACAAATATGGCTGGCTTGCTGAGTGTTTTGTGCCATGTCATTTATTGTTGTGCATTTGTATGGTTATTATATACTTTATGAATTTTTCTTTCAACATAATTTGTATTCATTTATTCATTCATTTATTCATTCATTTTCTAACCCACTTATTCTAGGTGAGGATCATGAGTGGCCAGAGCCTATCCTGGCAGCTCAGGGTGCAAAGTGGGAACCAACCTTGGCAGGAAGCCATTCTGTCGCAGGGCACACTTACACACAGATCCCACTCACTCAACTGGGACAACTTAGACATGCCAACTAACTTAATGTGCACATCTTTGGGATGTGGGAGGAAACCAGAGTAGTGGGAGAAAAGAGAATGTGCAAACTCCAAACAGATAGTAGACTCTGATGGGAATCAATTTTTTTCTCATCAATGTTATAATAAAACATTTTTCAAGGACCTGCTATAGTTATCTTCTGAAGAACATAATTTGTTCCATGGCACATCTAAGTCTATGTATATAACTGAGTGTTACAGAGTTCTTATATATTTCAGGACACATTTCTCATGAAAGAAGGATTCCTTTAAAAATTCAAATTCTGGGTCTATTAAATTGTCACAATATGGGATAAGGAGTGAGAGGTAGATATGTGATCCAGCTTGAAAAAACATTCTTTCTTATACTACAGATAGGTGAAGTAATTTTCCAGGGTCATGCATGTGGCTATTGGCAAAAGCAGATCCAGAATTCAGGTCTCATGATTCCTAATTTGGTGTTCTTTTCATTACAATATTCTTCCAAAATCCTACTTAACCCTGCTTCCCCTTTTATAATTTCTCCCTACTTGATCAACACATAAATTCAATACAGTTTAAAATTTAGACAAAGGAAGTGTTTGTTAGGTGAGAATAATTGGTATCAGTAAAAGGCCGGTTAACGTAAACACATGTAAAACAGCAGTTACAATTTTGTTATAAAATCCTTACATTTATGGTCAATTGATTTTTGACAAGGATGTCGATAGTATTTAATAGGGAAAGAATAGTATTTTTAACAAATGGTGCTGGGACAACTAAATATCCATG
>NW_012139413.1:8641823-8643635 GCF_000956105.1 Propithecus coquereli
AGTGGGATCTCATTGTCACTTAATTTTCATTTCTCTATTGACTAATGATGTTGATCATTTTGTCATGTGCTTATTTGCTAGCAACATAATCTTCTTGGGTTAAATATCTATCCAAATCATTTCTTCTTGTTGTTTTAATCAGTATGGAATGCTTAGTATCATATATTATAGAAAAAGAATAATTTCATTTTTTCTCCTCCTCTCTGAAAATCATTTATTCATTAATCTATCCATTCAACATGAGTTAAATGAGCATCTATCAAGTTCCAAGCACTGGGGATACAGTGAAGGTGAGATTCTGTACCTGTTCTCAATCAGCAGGTACAAAAATTGTCAATTAAAAATCCAATGTACTGTCATACATCACTTAATGATAGAGATATTATCTAAGAAATGCATCATGAGGCAATCTTTTCATTGTACAAACATTATAGAGTGTACTTACACAAACATAGATGGTGGTTTCTGCTACACACCTAGGCTATATATGTTGCTTCTAGGCTACAAACCTGTATGGCTTGTTATTGTATTATACCTAATACTGTAGACAATTGCAACACAGTGGTATTTGTGTATATAAACATATCTAAACATATAAAAGGTACAGTAAAAATATGATATTACAGTATTATTGGACTACCGCTGCATATGTGGTTTCATCGTTGACCAAAACTTCATTATGCGGATCGTGACTATAATTATGTTTCCTTTGCTTAGGACTTTGTAGTTTATGATTCATTTATGTGGATGCTTTCTCTAAGGGACAATGTTAAGAGATAAGTATGATATTAAGGTATATCAGATTCTACCTTAGCTTTCAAAGAGTTCACACCACCCTTGGGAAAGCAGACAGAGACCTAAAAAATTTGGTAGCAGAAAGTAAATTCCAAATAGAAAGTACTGAAAATAAATGTCCCTCTAAATAGTCAGAGATGGTTTCCTAGAGATTGTAGAAGTTTTTAGCTTTGGGGAATTAAGATTTTAATATGTGAATATTATGAAGAGATGTGTTTAGTAAAGTGAGAAGCAGCAATAGTGTTTAAGTTTTTGAATAGCAAGAAAATGCTGGGCCAATTGAGCTGACAAGTTTCCTGGGAATCATGAGAGTTCAGGATATATAGTGTTATCTTGACCACAAACATGATAAGTGAGCCGTTTTCTCATTTCAGATGACAGATGCCTATGAAAGACTTATTAGTAAAGTTTATAATTAGAGGGTTTTAATCTTCTCAGAAATCATCATCGCCTGTAAATGCATGACCTGAAAATTTTTTAGTAGCTTAATGGGACTTTTAGTAACACAAGGTTATACTGTAGATTCTATAACCTCAGTAAAGGTGCAGTACTCAGCACAGAAACTAAAGAAGACAGAGGAATGAGTTTCCCTCTAAAAAGTTTATTATTTTTAACCTTACAGATGTCCTTACACTCTGCTCTAGAAGTTTTACTTTTTCTTTTGCTTCATCCAGAGCTAAAACAATGCTCTGAATTGCTGGGAAAGTATGATCTTTGCCCTCTTAGGATAGGAGAATTTTTTAAAGTCTATGCATGGTTTATGCCGGATTGAATGCTAAGTGCTTTAAATTAAAACTGGCTGGAGAAGGAGAGTCCGCTTTATCTATCAGTTCAGAAAGTCAGAGGAGCTGGAAATGTGATACTGATAGTATTTATCCTAACAGAATGGCTAGGAGATATGGAAGGTTCAGGCTGAAGGTCATTCAGTCACTAATATATAGTGTTTTTTGGTTTTGGTTTTTTGGTTTATTTTTTTTTTACTTCTCATCTTTTTTTTTTTTGGTGATATGATAAAGT
>NW_012139413.1:8655334-8658094 GCF_000956105.1 Propithecus coquereli
CTCCTGGGGGAATAGTGGCCAAAGCAGGTCCAGTTTCAAATTCATATACTGTACCTTCCAGAAATAAAGAGATAGCCTCTTCACATATTCAGCACATGTTATTCCCCGGGCCACCTTGATGGTTAAGACTGGTCCAGCTAATGAGAAAAATGCCCCTGGATTAATGAGGCAACATAGGAAGCCAAATTTTGAATAGGACACTTGAGTGAGATTATATCAAATTTTATATAAAATTCCATTCTCCCACCTGCCTCCATGCAGGTAAAAAACAGTTCTTATAAGAGGAGCCTGATTTTTTTTTTCTAACTCCATAACAACAGTATAATGCTGCCCATATACACTTCCTTCTACATATATTATGGCTAATTAAGTAGAATACACAGATTTTCTACTTCTAGGAAAGTGTAGGTATATTTCCATACTGGCCTCTGGTCTTGCCCAATTTGTTTACCCATTAAGGGTAAACTTACAAAGTATGCTTATATCAGATTAGAATCAGGCTTCAATCCATTCTATTTTTAAATGGCAACTTTTATTCTCCCCAAATTATAAACCATTTAGCTTACTAGATATTCTGTCCAGTCTATATATTTGTTTGTTTGTTGGTAAATCACAAGTCTGCACTTCTCAGGCTAATATTCTGCATGAGGTAGTATCTCTCTCTATTCTATTAAGGAGTGTAGAACTTTTCAGGATAAACATAAGAATTTTTTTGCAGATCTGATTAATTTTTTTCCTCACCCTTGTCCCAGACATAAACTTATTATTAGCTAGGCTATATGAGTTATTGGTTCTCAATATAACCTTAAAACTACTCTGAGGACCTAGATTGGTTAGAATGGTTTCTTGATGGATTATTTTTTAATTTCTAATGGGATAAACAAGGATATCTGGCCCTCTTTTTAACATATCAAAATGTTATGATAATAATTTCAAATGAGGTCTACTCATATGGCCATTATTAATAGTCTCACTCTTATCCTCAATCCAGCAGCATTACACATAAAAGAGAAAGATAGCATTTGCCTTTATAATGCTGACAATTTTTTAAGGTCAGAGACTGGCAATGGCTCTTATTAGTCAATGGACTTTGCTATCTGATTACTGTCCAGAAAAAAAAAAAAGATTTAAGATAAATCTATCCCAAATCCAAATTAGTTTTGGAAATTGTTCTTTAATGTTTCACTGAATTTTACCTACCACATATTTGCAGCAAGACTGGTGTTTTAGATACCTAACCATGCATTTTACAACTGTTTTATCTTAGAAAATTCACCAGAAATTATGTTGCATAAAGTCAGAAAATGTATGGATTCAAAATATTTTATGTATGTTAACTCCATGTGCTTTCAGTGTTTTCCAGGATAGATTAAAATCATCAATACTACTTAATCCATTCATGGAACACGCCCAGGGTTTGTTTTTTTGTTTTGTTTTGTTTTTAAGAAAATACTGGCGATGTTCTTACATATTTTCTTAACTCATCCCTGTGCTGAGTTTGAGAAGTCTCATATTTAAGTATGGGTAGTAATTCTCAAATTTCATTAGGGATAAGATTTCCTCTTCTGAGTCTGGCTGACCATGAGACATATTAAATCTGTCATTTTTACCTAATAATGAGCAAAGCCCAATTTGAAGAAATACTATGTATAATTTAGAATTAAGCCAGATGATTACAGAAAGCATTCTTGCATTGCATTATTTTGGTTCCTCCCCGATGCTTTAATGATTCATGTGTTAGAAGGCCTATAAAATATGTCACTGTACTTACTTTGGGTCTGGGATTGGGGGGTGGGATAGGAATGTCGTGGATAAAGCTTTCCACACCACTATGGCCTCTCTGTGAGGACCATTAAACATATTTCTCTAGGTTTCAGTTCCAGGAAGATCTGCAGTTTTTCCTAAGTAATTAATTTGTTTTATTTTGAGGGTAATATGAATGGCATAATTCTTCATGTTTCTTTCTTTCCTTTGCTTTCTAAAATACTGAAATTTTTAGTTTTCCTTTCCTTGACATGTATCTTACTCCAAATGTTTTTTTTTTTTTTTACCAGTCTTTCTTCTAGTGTCTGACTTTTTCTACCTTTATTCTCCCTTTGACCCTATTTCCTTATTCGCTTTTTATCTCATCATATAGAATATCTTTAATTAATAAATAGTTCTCCTCTATTTGAAAAAATCATCTTCTCTGATGGGGGGCACAGCTCTGCTACCTATATATAATAGGTGAGCTAGAAAGGCATATCTGTTTAGCCAGCCAGATCAGCCAACTATCCATATATCTAAGGCAGACTGTTACCACATCTAGTGTTCATGGTATTGGTTTCTTTATTGTTGTTGTTTTTTTTTCTTTTTTCCATGAAGGGGGCTTGTCTCACAGTCTTTAAGTAATGACTCCTTTATACAGAGTTCCAAATATGATGATATAGCAAGTCCAGTGTTCTAAATTAATATAGTCTAGATTAGTAAAAGAGAAATACACATTTGTGTTATATTTCTAGGTACATGTAAATATATAGCGATTAAATCAAAATATGGGCACATATATTTTTCATTGCATTGTAATAATGGTTAATATGTTAATAGAGTGATTCTCAACCTCGGAGCTTTATTTAAAAAATATTCCAGGCCAAAGTTCATCCAATAAGACAAATAGATGCCTGATGCAGGTCCATCTTATCAGAATCTCTGTAAGTATAGCCTGGATATGCACGTATGTGTGTATGTATACATATATATACACATACACACATATATATA
>NW_012139413.1:8658144-8658562 GCF_000956105.1 Propithecus coquereli
TACATAATAGCTGTATATCTTCATAGTGCACATATGATGTTTTGATACCAGGCATACAATGTGAATTAATCAAATCAGGGTAATTGGGGTATCCATCACCTCAAGCATTTATCACTTCTTTGTGCTAGGAACATTCCAATTCCACTCTTTTAGTTATCTTAATGTATACCCTAACTTATTGTTGATTATAGTCATTTTCTTGTACTATCAAATATTATTCATTCTATCTAATTATCTAACTATATTTTTGCATCTATTAAACATCCCCACTTTACCCCGCTTCCCACTACCCTTCTCAGCCTCTAGTAACCATCCTTCTACTCTATCTCCATGAGATCAATTGTTTTTATATTTAGCTCCCACGTATCAGTTAGAACATGTGAGATTTGTCTTTCCATGCTTGATTTATTTCACTTAA
>NW_012139413.1:8663217-8664934 GCF_000956105.1 Propithecus coquereli
ATATTATTGAAAACCTAGCTCCAGAAGATAGCTTTATCTCTGAATTGTTGAAGAAAATTATTAGTAGCTCTCTATATATTTGAAACATATCAATATTTCCTATGACACAAGTACAGAAAATAAGTGTAAATTTTAGAATTTTTTTTTCAAATACCTTGTGGTATATAAAAACAGGTATATTTGGTTTCGTAATATGGGACTTGAAAATGACTTTTCTTCCTCAATGGTCTGAAAATGTAAACTGTTTAAAACAGAGATCTTTAGAAGTAAGATTTTACTTCCTGAATACTAATCTGAGGAGTTTAATGGTAGAAAGGGGAGGAAAGAGAACAGGCCTTAAAACATGATCTACCTCTGTCTTGCTGGTGACTCTGTCCATTTTTTTTAATTGTGCCAATTCCCAGAGAAACTCATTATAAAGCTGATATTGAAGGAAGTAATTAATTGAGGAAGGTTAATACTGGTTTTGATCCACCAGAGACTTTGGGTTCATCTGCTGAAGTGTGAAAATAATGCTGTGAACTGCAAGGTAGAAGGAGGGAGGAATGACATGCCGGTCTTTTTGTACACATCTAACAGTATACAAATTTTAAAATACCTTCCATTTTAAGAAAACTGATCTTAATTAGAAGAAGATTAGAAAAAGATCAACCATTTAATTTTTCAGTTTAGGAGGCCAAATGTGTGCTTGCAGAGACCCATGATAAAAGGTGCCTGAGATTTTTTCCCACAATTCTGAAATATATTCTCAGTGTAGTAATTAAATTTTAAGGATCTATATTTCATGTATCATTAGCAACTGCCCCTTCCAAATGTTTCCAAATGCTTATGACTTCTTTCTGGAATATTAAATATGTAGTAAGAAATGATAATTTAGAGTATTTCTTTCAAAATTTAAGAGGATTTTTTTCTCCTGAGTCCATTGATATGCATGCAATTCAATTTAAAAAATACTTTTTTATAACAATGGTCTTTCTTTCATCATAAGACATGCCATTGAAAAATTCTGTAATGACGTATTCTAATTTTGGGGTTTATTTATCTTTCCCATTTCCTATCCAGATTTGAGATCACATATTGTTTAAATGTTTACTATTATTTTAATACTTTATATCATTGACCCTTACTCGAGACCATTTGCCAGTAATTTCTTTGAGTTTATTTACAAAGGATTATGAGCTGAAATAAGAAGTTACAGCCCTGATTTATTTTTGATTTGTTCAAGTAAAAATGAAATCATGGAAAGTTAGAGTCAAGAGTCTATACCCTTATTATTTTATTGACACAGAAACAGAGAATCGGAAAGGTGAAATTGTGGTAGCAGGGTAATTAATAGCAAAATTAGAATGAGAAACCGTCTTCCAAAAAGTAGCAGAGAGAGACCTAACTATATTACTGAGGGTCCAGTTTTTGCTCTGAGAGACTGACATTATTACCTCTATTTAACAAGACAAGGAAACCGAGGGGCAGAGAGTTTAAGAAACTTGACTAAGGTTCCCAGGATGGTGAATTTCAGAATTTGGATTAGTTCCCCTTTCTAAATCCAGATCTATCTCTTCCCAAAGCCTATGGAATGTAATTCTTTTCCAATCACAGTACTTTCAGGGCCCTGTGGTCAGCACAAATATTAGTAGATGAAAATAAGTGTTATTCTTTTAGGCAATTTAAATAAGTTTGCACCCTTGTAATATTCTAAAATAAAAAAATAAAATAAAAT
>NW_012139413.1:8665744-8675347 GCF_000956105.1 Propithecus coquereli
TGTAGTTGAGAGATAAAGTGAGAGAGAAGCAACAATATCCTCCTGAATTTGAGATGTTTGAAGCAATATTACATTTAGATACTGGAATGGTGTGCTAATACATTCTATCAGGAAAGCTGACTGAATTTGACAGTAATCTTATTAAAAATATCAAGAAATAATTTGCTTTATGAAAGACTGAGAAGTTTTCATTTTACTTTAAACAATGGATACCAGAAGATATGTTTTGATGTAAAGTTTTATTAAAGTGACATTTGAAATGTAATTTATTGTTACCTTTTTTTATGGCATGGTGTTCGATTATTATCTTTTTTGCAAAATAGATTTCAATATATTTGTGAGTTTTTAAAAGGAAAAGACACTGAAATGGCCATTAATAAAACATTTCTTAGCAGCAAAATTTATAAGTAATTTATTTTGGATTGCTAATAAATAATCTAAGATAAATGGGTTATATACATATTATATGTGATAGCTATATAGAGAGATATAGATTGATACACTATATATTAGTATATGTAAATACTAATATGGATATAAATAAAGACATAGATGGGAAAGTGCTTTGTTATAATCTAGACCATTGTTAATTTAAACTTATGTAACATTATATATTTTAAAGCTTGAGACAAAATAAAACGTTTTGCAATGACAGCAATATAACTAAAATTTGGGCACTCAACTATGAGATGTTTGTTTATCAGCAATGTGTAAATGGAAAAAATTGTCATTACCAAAGCCAGAGTTGGAGATGCAGATGGGACAGCTGCTGTTCTTTAATTGTGACTAGATTAATAAAATGCAGTTTTTACAATTCATTTAAAACACCACTAGAGAATACATTTTAGCACCACTTTGGGTGTCCTTTGGCTAATAAATTCTTGCCTTTTGAGTGTAAGTATTTGGCTTCAGATCCAAGATACAAGTTTATTAAAAATTGTAATAGTTCTTAAAGACTATAAAATGAAATGAAGTGCACAAAATGTGTGTTTCTGGTGCTTGACTTTAAAACGATTTTTTACATGACAAATTTCAATATTTTCAACTTAAGCAGAGTGTTGTTGAGTTTAAATGATTATGAAATATTTAACCAGATGAATAGAGAGAGAGATAATATATCATTTTTCAGTAAAATTTTTATTTCAATTTCTTGGTAGTATTTTTAATAATAAAATAAGATGCATGCCCCATAGTAACATGTTATTCTAATAATTATGAATTCAATATTTATGTGAAACAGGCTATAACTTTAGATCCAATTTATGATAAAGCAAGTTAGCATAGTTAATAAGAAGAGCTATGTGGAATATTCTGTCAAAGGATTTTTAAAAGGTTATAAGAATACATTTTTTTAAACTGAAGCATTTGCAATATGACATTGAGTATTTCTACATTGAGTTTTTTACAGTTACATTTCTACATGTACATTCTGCATGACACTGAGTATTTTTACATATATTCTACTAAATGTTTTATTTCATCAAACAGATGAAAGAGACTGCTTAAAATCTATGTTAATGAACACCTTATTCTCCTGAAAATTCAGTGTTATTGTCAGCGAGGTGAAGATTGTGAGGCAGTGAGGCAAGAGTACAGTGGGTAAAACCCTGAATTCTGTAATTATTATTGAATAATAGGGACTGTCCTAAAAGGAAGATGTGGCTCCTTGTTGGCATTTTTATCCTCTTAATAAAATAACCTTTGGGTCTGAATAAAATACGTTTGGTGGTGTGGATGAGAGCTTGACACTGCAGAACTCTAACTGACACAACTACATCAGCTAATGAATGAGTCTACCACAGTTCCATGGATGTTGACAGAGGATGAAAAACTCCTGGGGTTACTCGGAGGAAAAGCAGAAGCCAGAATAATTGTGATTATTCTTCAAGCCCAAAATACCAAAGGGTGACATGGAGCACCACTCGGAGCCTGCGTAAACAGTGGGTGTGTACCTTTGGAGAAGAAACCTGAGCTTGGGAGACCCACCACTCCATAGCAATCAGTAAGCATGATTGTATTTATACCACAGGGAGACCAGCTGTATCTCGGGACTGCTTGATGCATCCAGTCATGTGTTATCACACTTCCCAGAGCTCAATTTCATAATCAGTCCTGAAAAATGGCCTGATTGAAAGAGCTCAGCAAGATGGCAGGTGCACGAGAGGCCTATGGTGGACTGTTTGCCACGCTTTTTTTCTTTAGTTATCTAGTGCTCCCACACATTTTTTTTTTTTACCTGTAACATTGTCTGCTCCATCACTCATTTCATTCACATCCCCCATAAGGGCAAACCTCCAAATCCTCCATCCTCCCAGGAATGCTGTGGGCCTTAACTCACATTTTGCTCTTGCTCTTTGAGGGCGTGGACGTGTGGGTTGGTTTGAGAAATTCTTAACATTTTCTGACGTGTCTAGTACGTTGCTCATGCCCACTGTGTTCTTTCACTTCCCTTCTTTCCAAGGAACTTGAATTAAAAAAAATTCAAACTTTAACTCTTCCACATTTTGCTTGTATAAAAAGTGATTAATAAGGCAGAATGGAAATACAAAATGTTGTTAATAGAATCAGTTGGCACATGCAAATATAATGAAACTAAATTTAGTTAAAATTGTTAGTTCAGCTTTAAATTTTTAAAAATGTATAATTAACTTGCTATTAAAATCAAAGAGCAAAGAATATTAATTCAGTCAATTAAGTGAAAGAGTCCTTGACCTGGGGTCATCTGTGACACTCTAAAGACAAATTTGACTGGTTCAGACGGATAGTAGATATCATATTTTTACCTCATCAGTTTATGTGTGTATTGCGTGTAAAGTCCCTGACTTGTCCCTGACAAATCTTCCTAAAACAGGAAGTTTTTCCTTTATTCAACACACACACACACACACACACACACACACACACACACACGCACGCACACAGACACAGCGATCTGCAACCATTTTGGCACCAGGGACCAGTTTCATGGAAGACAATTTTTCCATGGAATAGGTGCGGGGGGCGGGGGAGGTGGTTTGGGATGATTCATGCACATTACACTTAATTGATTGTGCAGTCAAACCTCTCTTCTAATGATAATCTGTATTTGCAGACACTTCCCAGTGCTAGCATCACTGCCTCCGCTCCACCTCAGATCATCAGGCATTAGATTCTCTTAAGGAGTGTGCAACCTGGATCCCTCGCACGCGCAGTTTATAGTAGGGTCCGTGCTCCTGGGAGAATCCAGTGCTGCCTCTGATCTCGCAGGAGATGGAGCTTATGCGGTGATGTGAGTGATGGGGAGCAGCTGTAAATACAGATGAAGCTTCACTCACCCACCCCTCACCTTCTGCTGTGCAGCCCAGTTCCTAACAGGCCACGGACTGGTACTGGTCTTCGGTCCAGAGGTTGGAAACTGTGTGTTGCCAACACACACACACACACACACAGACACACACACTCTTTTTTCATGGAGAAGAAAATGGAAAATAAATTCCATATGGTAGCAAGAGAAAGAGAAAGTGAACTGGAGAGAAGACGAGGTAAAGAAGGAGGAGGAGGGAAAGAGAGAGAGAGAAAGGGAGAGAGACTCATTGCCTTCTGATTTTATCTTAAGTGAACTGAGGGAAGTTGAATAAGCATCATATTTAAAGTTTTGCCTTGTAATAACTGTGTGTGCTTGGTTAAGTTAATTCACCTTTCTGAGCCTATTTCCTAATCTATAAAACTGGAATTAAACTAAATATTTCATAGGATTGTGATGATAATATTTGAGAATTAGATGTGATTTGTGTCACGCACCTAATAACTGACCTACTTGGTATTTAAATGGTTGCCGTCATTACTTAATGTGATTCAACAAATCAGAAAATGTTAGAGGGAAGAGAAACACTTGGAAGTATAACTGATACTATACTGGAGGTTTTTAGGGTTTATGGTAAAATAAGAAGGTGGAAAAATATTTGTTTTTATAAGTACATCTTAAATGAATTAAAAGTTTGGCCACGATTAGTATGCATGCTCATTGCTTAAAGATGCAATTACTTGATGAGGTCTTTGAGCAAATACTTATGTGTTTATTCATAGGCTTTTCTGAGTGGGAGAAGAAATTCCCTTAAAACAATGAGAATACTATTTGGAGATTACTATTTCACTAGAAAATTTCTTTTCCCATGTCCTTTTCCTTCTCTAAGATTGGATGTGTCTCTTATAATTCTAATGCTGATTCTGGGAGTTATCTATTATATAAAAAAACTAAAATATGAAAACCTTGCTTAAATAAAAGGCATGAGATGTAAAGTTTCAACTAAGAGCTATTAATTAAGAATTAACCTTTTGGGAATTCACCTCTCTCATAGCTGCAGGGCAAGGTTGAATTTCTCATAATGTGGTCATAGACGATCCTGTACCTGAAGATATGCTGTATGCTGACCGCAGCCATGAGGTTTTATATTTTGAAATAGATTGTATGATAAGGAATGGGGCAATTTTGAGATAATCTCTAAAAAACTCTGTAAGCCCTTTTGAATATTTGAGTAAACAGATATTAATATACTAACATGGTAACTGTGTGTTCATATTTATATATATTTTACTTTTTTAAGGGAATATTGCTATTTTAGGAATAGGCAAACAACAGACTGGAAAATATCTGAGTTTCGAAGTATTAGGGATTTAGAAGAATCATATTTAATAATATATTGTAAGCTCCCTAGGGAAAGGAACATTTTTTATATTAGATTTATTTATTGCACATAGTAAATATTCAACAAATAACTCATTGATTATATGATTTTTGCCAGCTCCATGAATCTAATGCACTAAGTTTGTTTTGAATAATTACCACAGCATTTATATATTTTTGATGGAATGGTAGATCTATTTTGCACTAAATTTTCACTATTAAATCCATCATGTATAAATGGTAGAGTATATACTAAAAATGAAAGAGTGTATAGTATATCATTGTTAGTGTTTTTTTAAATTCGCTACCTTTGAGAATTACTTGGGAAAGTTTGTTAAAAATGCAGAGTCTGGAACCCACCCATTCAGATTCTTATTCTGGTAGGACCAGGAATTTGACTTTTCAAAAAACCCAGAGGTGATTTATGGATATAGTTTTATCATACATTGAGAAGCACTGATCTTTAGTATTTGAAGAGAAAGTCACTTGCTAAATTGTAATATGGGTTTTTTCCCCTTAAGGAACACATACTGTTTTAACTCCATCTTGTTAGATATGTTGCTTGTAAGTATTCTTCCAGTTCCACTTCCCATAGTAGAAAGTTTCTTCTCTACTTTTCTCGTTTAACCATGAGTAAAAGATAAGTCTTAGGAGGGACCTTTGGCTTGGTAAAACTATAACCTAATTCATCAGATGTTAGCCTTTTCAGATAAATACCACACAACAATTAAAAAAAATGCTTGAACTATCTAATTCTGTTTTAATTAGAAACCTTCCTACTTTTATTTATCTGGTACTCTTTTGCCTTTCTTTGACATTGGAGACTGTTTTTAGTGGGTCATCAGGAATATATCTGTATTTGCATATTTATCCTTGAAAATTCTAAGGGTAAAGACACAATTAAGTTTTGGGGATTATTTTGTACCTGAAATTACATTTTTAAACCAATCTAGAATTTCTCCCACATGATTTCTGTGACTCCAAAAGGTCGATAGTGGAGATCTATTGTGTGTTTCAAATTAAATCTAAATATTATTGCAAAATCACTTTTCTTTTTTTACTACCAATCATCCAGGTTTCCATTTTTTATAGAGATGATTCCTGGGATGTTGTATGTTTAGGAGAAAGATATATCAACACATACATTGCCAGAAACATTTCAAAAATGTTCTAATTGAAACCATAGTGATATTGGTTAGTTGGCAAAGAGCAATATGTAATTGATGTAATGCCACAATGAAGATGGCTGTCTGTAATCACAGTAAGCATGACCAATTTCCCTTTTTAAAAACTCTATTTTTGCTTCCCTGTAGACAGATTTGGAGAGATAAGTTTGAATGAAAGAGCAGTTTAGAAGTTGTATTATATTACCTCATGAATTATCTACCCTCTGTTCTCAATAATTTCCCTTTCTGGTCTTTTGCCTTCAGCCTGTTCTCTCTTTAATCAACTGCAATCTGGTTTCTCCTTTCACTACCACATTGAAACTACTCCCACTAAGTCACCGATGGCTTTCTAATTGCTAAACCAAAAGCTATCCAATTCTCAGTCATGCTGTGCCAACTCGTATCACAAACTGTGGTGAAAGGAAAAAGGTGTGCCTCTACATACACTTATTAAAAAATCCTCCCATATTTTTAACCAAATGGGAAAAGTTAATGAAAGGTCTACAATCAAAAGACATATATAAAGCTCCAGGTTGCACAATCTCTTGGCACATCACTGTCAACCCCATAAACATACCCAGTGGGAAAGCAAAGGCTGTGCAGGTCCAAGAACTACAGGCTGCTGGGTTGCACAATAACACAGGGAGGGTCATAAAACAAACAACAGCCTGACTTTATTTAAACTTTGATATTTCGTTCACTGTGGATTGTTTTGCAATAATATTGATTTTACAATAATGTATTTAAGTATTATTTATCTTGTTACTGAGTCTTTTGATGCTCCTTTAAACTTTTTTTTTGCCCACGGTGAATGCTTTACTCACCTCTCTCCTAATTTTTCAGCTCTGCTCACAAGACTTGGCTTCTTTGTATCACTTGATACTGTTCTTTCTGTCTCTTTACTCTGTCTTCTCTGAGCTTATGTGACACTGTTGTCTTATAATGCCTTTCCTTCATCACCAAATATTCCTTCTTAGTATCTTTCTTAGGCTCTTCTTTTCTTCCTACCCCTCAGGATTTGGTGTTCTCAGTTGCTCATCCTCATTGCTCTCTGCATGCCATCGTTTACATTCTTCCTGGCTGTGTTCACTCATTTCCACTGCTATTGCTGTATTCCACGCTCTCATTATTTCATGGCTATAGTTGCAATAGGCTGCTGCTAAGTCCCTCTTATCTGCATGTTAGCCCCTCTCCTATTCACAATGCAGGCAGAATGATTTTTTTACAAAGTGAGTATGTGACTCATTTATTTATTAACCAAATATTTATCTATGTTTTTGGCATCAGATATTGTTTTAGATTCTAGGGATAAATCAGGAAATAAAAGAAAGCCCATACTCTTCTGAAACTTACATCTTAATTTTTATTTGAATTTTGCTATGGCTTTATTCTAGGGGTTATGTATAATTTTATCTAAATATATATTCACACGATGGATTTGGGTGAGAAGAACATTGTTTCCTCTTTTTCCTCATATTTTGAGTACAGAAATTTTTCAATCGCCTGTATATGAAGTAATGAAAGCTTGAATTCTGCTTTCTAAAAAATCATCTTTCATTAAGGATATGAATATGATCACTTACTGACTTCCCATTCATTAAGGATATGAATATGATCACTTACTGACTTCCCATTCCAGAGGTAGAAGAGCATCTAATGATAACCCTTTTTTGTCCTCTTTATTTCTGAGGGAATATGTTTTTACACATATTAATAATTCTTTCCCAATTCTTGGAGCCTGTATATTACCAAAGTCTATAAACAAATTATAATCTACTGGTCAAAAGTCTGAGTCCATCCTGGTGACAGGTTTTGTTTTGCTCACACAGTGTATGTTTTTTAATTTTATTCAGTTTTTTTAAAAATTAGTAGACTTTTTTTTTTTAGCAGTTTTAGTTCCACAGAAAAATTGAACAGAAAGTACACAGAGTTCCCATTGATCTCTTCCCCACCCCAGTGCCCATCCTCCCCACCATCAACATCCTGCACCAGTGTGATACATTTCTTGCAATTGATGAACCAACCTTGACACTTCGCTCTACCAAAGTCCATAGTTTCCATTTGAGTTCACACTTTGTGTTGTATATTTTATGGGTTTTGAAAAAGGTATAATGGCATACATTCACCGTTATAGTATCACACAGAATATTTCACTGCCCTAAAAATTCTCTGTACTCCTCTCTTCATTTTTACCTTCCCCTAAATCTTTGGCAACCACTGCTCTTTTTTACTGTCTACATAGTTTTGCATTTTCCAGAATGTCATATAGTTGGAATCATACAATATGTATCCTTTTCATATTGGCTTCTTTCACTTAGTAATATGTATTTAAGGTTCATTCATTTCTTTTTGTGGCTTTATATCTTGTTTTTTTTTAGCATAGATATTCAATTATATAGATGTGCCACCATTTATTTATACATTCACCTATTCAAGGACATCTTGGTTGCCTCTAAATTTTGGCAGTTGCTAATAAAGCTGCTGTAAACATCTATGTTCAAGTTGTGTGTACATAATTTTTGATTCCTTTTCATAAATACCAAGTAACATGATTTCTGGATCAAAGAGAGTATGAATTATCCCAAGGAGCCACAGAAAGGATCAAGGGAATGGTAAGTCATAAATTTGAAAGGGCACTGATAGTTGGAAGGAATGGAAAAAAGATGTATATTATGGTACATATTGACAGACTAGAAATTATATTCTAGTAATTCTATTAAAGATAGTATTAGCCTTTTTCTACACACTTATTAAAGTATAGTGAGGCTAAGTAAGCTGCCCTACCTAGAACACATAGCTAATAACTATCAAGGCAAAGATTAGAACTCAGATAATCTCTCTCCAGTGCCTTTGAAAACATTTTTCATGAGTTACTTAATTTTTAATCCTTAATATACCCATAAGATGGTATAATTAATATAATTTTCCCATTTTACAGATGAGGAAATAAGCCTGAAGTTTAGCTAACTTACTCAAGACTGCAGAGCTCATGATAGAGCTGGGATTGAAAGCCAGAGAAATTAACTTATCACTTAAATCTGATATATTTTTGAGTTATTTGACCAAGAAGCAATTATTTCTAAAATCACACATGAGTTTACATTTATGGACAGCTGGTGGGCATATTATTGGCATTATAAATATGAAATCCAGAAAAGCAAAGTAGCCTAGTGTTTTACTAACAACTTATTCGACTGCCTTGCCAAAATCAAGAACTTGACATACAGCGCAAAGCCTAGAATACTAAGGCTGTCTAATCATCACTAGACTGAAAGTAGCCTGTGAAGGCAGAGCCAGGCTTCTTTTAACTTGAATAATTAACCATTTATTTCCATAGTCAATCTTATGAATCAGCTGATTTTTAGCAGTGTATTCCTAAATGAGTGATATTCTAAGAAACTGTGTCACTCCAACTGGCCTGATATTTTCTAGACTAATTTCCTAAAATCTCCTATCCTGTTGGTTACTATACATACTAGTGGCCGATAATAAGAATGATAGCTCACCATTACTGAGTGCATACTATGTAAAAAGTTCTATGCTTTACTAACTCATTAGTACTTAGAAAAAGTCTAGGAGGCAGATACTATTGTAATCACTCCTTATTTTTCAGATGTGAGAACTGAGAAGTGGTGAGGCTAAGCACCTTAATAAAGGACACACAGTACATAGCAAAGCCCATGTCTAGGCAGACTGGGCTGAGCCTGTGTAATTAACAAACACAATAAGCCTACATCTCAAGGATATAAACCCTAGAAGAGACAGTATCTAGTT
>NW_012139413.1:8676292-8684096 GCF_000956105.1 Propithecus coquereli
TTACATTATTGTGCGGAAACATAATGATTTTTCAAGTCTAGGAAATAATGTGACTTTCTAGAGGCTGTCAGTCAATAGTTTATTCTTATTGATTGACATATGTTTCTTTTAACCTTTATGTAGAGCCTCTTCAATAGGTTAAATAATTTTACTGTTTGTTTCCTGATATGGCTGTCAAGCTTATACCATTAAAAATATAAAACATAGAGGCAAGATTCTTTTAAGAAGAAATAGGCAGTTTATTCTTGTTATTTATCAATACCTTGCCGCTATTTTTGGTATATTACAACCCTACGACCCTTTCATATTATAGCCATAGCTGCTGGTGCTAATCTGTGTTTTAGAGGGAAACAATGAAGAATGGGAAATTTATTATAAAGTTAGAACATACATTTGTCTGTGAAAATTGTATGTATCATGGCATGTAATTATAATTTTTTTTAATAGGGAGTGCTAGCTAGTTACTACCTTCCACAAGGCTTGGTGGTGATTATTCCTATTTCTATCTATACACTATCATGAAAAGTTCTGTCTGGCCACATTTGTGATTTTGAGCTGGGGATATGCATGTTGGAACAAATCCTTGATTATCAGAGTCCCATACTGAGCTGCAGTGCCGCCTTTCCTGTGGCCCTGCTGAGAATTTTTGTGCAAAGGTTTGTCTTGACAGGCAGTCTTATAAAAATTGGAACTTATCTGCTATATTGCTTTGATATTTCAATCTATTTTTGGATAGGTTTTACACTTTGCTACTTGGTATATTGTCTTTCCTTTGGATATACAGCTGGTGGCATTTCAGCATTTACTGAAAGTACTATAGCAATTCCCACATCAAGGTAATCCTGCTCCTTAGTGTTCTTTCAGAGCAAACATGAAGTGTCAATTTCAGGACAGGTGAAACATAATTAATATCTTTCAGTCACTTAGAATATCTTTGAAGAAACTGGATCTGCCATAACCAGGGCAAGTCATCATGACCCGGTGCTAATAAATGTTCCTGTGTTTAATCTAGCGGTTCTCAAATTTTAGTGTGCATTAGAATCACTTGGAAGGCTGGTAAAAACACAGATTACTAGGCCCCATCTCCAAAGTTTCCGATCTGTAGTCTGGAGTGGTAGCTAAGATTTTGCATTTCTATTAAGTTCTCAGGTGTTGCTGATGCTGATGGTCCAGAGACCACCCGTTAGGAATCACTGGATTATGGAGTATTGTCTAATCACAGTGCTTAAGGCTGTGAATAGGCCAAAGATCTTGTCTGAGGCCCACACTGGAGAACTGCTGATCTAATCTACTGGTTGGCAAATTTATTTTGTCATGGACCAGATAGTAAATATTTTAGGCTTGTGGGCCATATGGTCTCTGCTGCAACTACTCAACTTGCTTTTAAAACAGGAAAGCAGCCATGGACAATACATACATGAATGGGCGTGGCTGTGTCACAATGAAATTTTATTCCCGAAATAGGCAGGAGGCTAAGTTTGGCTCATGGGCAATAGTTTGCCAATCCCTGATCTAATTCATCAAGAGACTTGTATCTTTCCTAGCTCACAAACTATATAGTTCCTACCCTATATAATAGCCAACAACTATGTGATCAACTTTGAGCATTGATCTATGGGGAATATATAAGAAGTGTAAAGCTGATTTTTCTACTGCCTTTCAAGAGAATAGAGTTTACTGTAGTAGAGTCTTGGCACAATTAGAGAGAAATTAAAGGCCTAGGCTGTGATAGATTTCATGAGATAGGTAAACTTTGGAAAGTAAGTAGAAACTAGGCAAGAAAGCAGAATAAATGTCTTAGGAAGGACAGCAAGAGAAAAAGAATTAAGAGTACACAGTGTATTTTCCAAAGGATAGTAAGGATATCCATGATATGAAAACGATTGTGTACATCCACATAAATATTGAGTCACAAATGCAATTTACTAGCATTTATAGTGCATATCTGTATATTAGCACAGTGATAGGTACTGGGGGCATGGCTAACCGAGCATAGACTTCATTTTCAGAGGGCTCAGAGGTGTATCAAGATATTAAAGTATCCCGAAAGCAAATACAAGTATTTAAAGTTGATATGCTTAGCTTATGGTATATTTTCAACAAACATTAAATTAAAAATGCAATTTATATGATTGAAAATAGGGAATTTTTATTTGTTCTCGATTAGTAGATCATCTTGAAGGAAACTGTTTTAGGAAAAGTAAGTAGTCATCCTCTCTAAGCTAATAAAATGGTAACCTTGGAAATAGCGTGTGTTGGGTTGGATTTTTTTTTTTATATATATACTGTGCTTAGAAAATCCAAAATTACTGTATTAATATGTTTATATAAAGCCATCGTCAGAATTTCCAAAGAGTTGTATCATTTTTTCCTGATACAAGGATATATCATTTTAAACACTGTGTAGAGAGTAGAGAAAAAACTCCATATATACAAGTGGGGCTTTCATTTTTGATTTTTATTGCTAAAACTTTGGATATAGGATCTGGATGGAGTCTGTTATGAAATAAAACATTTCATGAGAGCTTGTGGTAGGTGTTGGAATGAGTGATATTTGAGTGAGATAATCACTAAGCTTTTTTCTAGTTCCAATATTCTGACTTTAGATAATATTTGCAAAGTCCACAAGGAACTAATTCAGTCAAGTTTCCCTGAGAACCTGAGAAAAATCACATCTTTAACAATACATTTCATTACAAGAAACTGAAGTTCATTTCATTTAGTAAATACAATCTTTAATTTGGTGTAAGAAAAAGCATGGATCAGTCAAAGGCATTATGTTAGACAAGATGACATATGACTTTTATACTATCTAACCCAATCTATACAGTTTGATTTTTAGTCAAGTTTAGGGATACAGATGGCAGCATGCCATTTTTATCCAGTTAGATGCCAAGAGAAGGTTAGGAGGAAATTCCCACATGGCTTAGCATTTCTTGTGATTTGTAGCTTGAAGACTTAAGCCTCTTTGTGAACATGCCTATATTTTTTTGTTGGCTCCTTCTTCATTTTCAGTGTTGAGGCAGAGCTGAAGCCCGCATTTTACTAAGATGATAACTGATTTCTTACACACCCTTGCCCATAAATGAATATTGAGGAACTTAAATAAAAGTTGGGAATTGCATAGTAACTTTTAATTCTCCTCATTCCATATCCTTTTTATTGTCCACAAATGAGATATTGTTAAATGTCCTGAAGTGTGTATGTGTGTGTGTGTGTGTGTGCACGTGCTTGTGTATGTATGTCTGTACTGATTATGTAATATCACTAATTATTGATCTATAAAGATTATTTGATGTATTAGTCTGTTTGGGCTGCTATATAGCAAAATACATTAACCGCGTGGCTTTAACAACAGAAATTTATTTCCCACAGTTTGGTAGGTTGGGAAGTTCAAGATCAAGGTGCCACTCAATTTCCTGGTGATGGCTGTCTTGTAGATGGCTGACTCCATACCGTGTTCTCATATGTCAAAAGAGTGAAAATGTGCAAGATCTCTGGTCTCTTTTTTGAGGTTGCTAATCCTATCATGAAAACCTCACCCTCATGACCTTATCTAAACCTGATTACCTCCCAGTGACTCACCTCCAAATACCATAACATTGGAGGTTAGGGCTTGAACATGAGAATTTGGGGAGGACACAGACATTTGGTCCATAACGTTTGAGAATAGATGAATCCAGGATGTTTATAAATTCATGTGTTAACCAAGTTAGGTTATTCTTATCAAGAGACTCTAAAATTTGTGAGAAAAAAGAAGACTTTCATGGCACTTCCAAATTAGTGAATCTGTAGGATCTACCGTACGCATTTTTTTTTTCTAAAAGAAGAAGGGATTTAAGAGAAAAATTCAGAAATATTTGTTTACTATGTATTTTGGTAGTTGAGAAATTTATGACAAATTATTTCATATTACATAAAGGTTAAGGGAGATGTACAATTTTGAAATCAGGGACAAAGAGTCTGGAGAGCAAAGAGAAAGTAAACTAACCTAACATAAAGGCAAGAATTTTTTTTCCTAGTCACAAACTTGTACAATATTGCAAGTTGACACTGATAGAAGAAAATAATAGCTTATTTGGGGTGAGGTAATTTTGAAAGGAGAATAAGAACACTTTATAGCTTTTTGTTTTTATTTATTTATTTTTTTGAGACAGAGTCTTACTCTGTCGCCTGGGCTAGAATGCTGTGGCATCAGCCTAGCTCACAGCAACCTCAAATTCCTGGGCTCAAGCAATCCTTCTGCCTCAGCCTCCCAAGTAGCTGGGACTACAGGCATGCACCACCATGCCCGGCTAATTTTTTCTATATATTTTTTAGTTATCCAGCTAATTTCTTTCTATTTTTTTAGTGGAGATGGGGTCTCACTCTTGCTCAGGTTGGCCTTAAACTCCTGAGCTCAAGCGATCCACGCGCCTCAGCCTCCCAGAGTGCTAGGATTACAGGTGTGAGCCACCGCACCTGGCCTAAGAACACTTTATAGCTTTTAAGTATCTCAAAACTAAGATAACATATAAAAATGAAGGAGAAGTAAAATTATGCACCTTCATAATTAATGACATTATTACTTAATATCATAGCCCATTAATATGAAATGTAGACCAATGTCTCTTAACACTAGAAAATATAAGAGGAAACGACTCATTGTCTTAAAAACCTGTATAATGGTATCAGTTACTTACTGAGCACCTAACATTAATACAACTTGGGCAATGTGCGAGGCACTCTTACCCTCACAATAGTTCTACAAGTTACCTGTTTTCATTATAATTTTAAGGTGAAGTAATTTAGACTTAAAGAGTTTCAAAAATTACCCAAGGCCACACAGGTGTTCAATAGAACAGCAAGGCTTTCAGTCCTAGATGTGCTCTTTCTAATACACATCTCTTCTTTGGTTAATTCTTTCTCCCCAAAGAGATAATAAATGACTTCATGTCTAGTACTGCTTTATCTTTATTAATATTATGCTCAGTAGTATGTAGCACAAAGTAAATGCGCAATTTAAGGCTGCTTGAACTAAGGTGTAAATGTAAACATGTAAAAATTAAAATAAGAGAGAAAAGTATTTGTGTGTTTGTTCTTCAAATAAAATGCTGTGCTTAAAAAAAAAGGTCTGTTTATACATTCTTGACTTTCAAAAAACAATGAAAAAATTCTGTCTGCTAACAATAAAAAGAATTGATAAAATAATGCTAAAAAGCATTAACTAAAGAATAAATTTCAAGAGACAACTGATAAATTATCTGTTGCAGTTCTCAATTTAAATTGATCACCTCTGGTTTTTGATTTATGAACAGGAAATGAGCTTTGACTATTAGGCACCTGGATGAAGACCCCTGGGTTGAGATTGTCAGTCTCCTGTAACCTGCAAAGAACCTCTGGTTGCACTAGGATCCCTCAACTGAAGTAAGACCCAATTACTTAAATTAGAATGTAAGACTTTTACTCTTGAATTAAGTTTTAATAAGGTGACTTGGTGTATTTCTATAATGTGACAGTAGCTGCTAATTTTGAAAAAAGAAGAAGAATGCAAGCAGCATTATTCTGTGGCACAGTTTTATGTACTCCAATTTCTATTCATCTTTTATTTTGTGGACTCAAGCCCATTTTCTTTGGATAGCATTTTATAAATATTTTAATTTCTGTGTGGCTGTTGAAATTGGTACAACCTTCTTGACTTTGTGTATATCAATTTGTTTTATATACTTGTAAATATTATTATAACTAATCAAATTAGTCTCCTTTTTAGTTTGTCCACCTACTGATTTTATTAAAAATGACAATGCAGTTTGTGCCATGATACAACATGTCCGTACATTACTTCTTGATTCCAAGTTTATACAGATTTATTGACCTTTTAGAACATTTCTCTGTATATGGCCACACATAGACTGTGAACTTGCATTGAAGCCTTATGGCTTACGGTGTATGAAACTACATGGCATGGATAATGCAACGGCCCAGGAGACAGCATAGAACTAAGAGCTAGGAAATCTGAGTAGACTCAGGATGACTACCCACATACGTTAGAAACATGGACAAATCATTTAACCTTTCTGAGTCTTTCCTTGCTTTCAAATGTAAGTGTTAGATTAAATCAGGGAAATGTGACAATTCATATGTCTTGAAGGGTCAGGCAGATGATGCAAATTTATGAAGTGCTAGGCATGAGACAGTAGAGATTTCTGGGTCTGTGGGGAAAGAGGGTATGCCCCTCATAAAGACATTCAGAATCAAGTACTTTGAAGTGGACAAATAAACAAATTGAGGAGGGGCTCGGAAAAGGGTAGAGACAGGAGGAGGGTTGAATTTGGCCCTTGGATTAAATAAATCCTAAGGTCATTCTCAACTCAATATATGACTATAAAATTTTGTTACTACGTAAAACACATATTGCCTCATCAGTTGGGCTCTATATTTGTTCTGTTTTAAGTAATTAAAAAGAAATAAGTGAAATAAAAATAGTTTTTGGTTTGAATTTTTCTGGATTTTACAGTAAAATTAGGGAAAAATGTGATTTGTTTGGCCATAAAATGTCATACTTATAAGATTCATCAGTTTATTTTATTTCCAAGGCTTTTTTTTCATTCATTAATCTGTAATGATGACTTTGAATCTAGTACTGAAGTCTAAGAATAAAACTCAGCCCAACATAAATTATTGGTAAGCAACTGCTTTCTTAATTCATATTGTCACAAAATAGTCATGTATAATAAATCCCTAAAGGAGTGTTATACCCTCTGTTTGGGTCTAGTTTTATGATTCTTTAAGAAGTACTTAAAAGTTCTAGTTTCTTTTTATTAATATCTTAACTAGTGTTTTAATTAAAATATTATTTCATACGGAAAAAATGGAATTAGTTGTTAAAATAAGTGTATTTCCTAGTATAATTTTCTAGCTTCATCAGCCATTACCCTTCTATTTCAATATATTTATACCATGGTATAAATATATAACATTGTTTTTACAGCAATAGCATGTATTTATTCCTTTTTATCACTTTTTGCTACTTTTGAAACCCATATTCTAGCTGAGAAAGTAAGAACATTTTATCAGATGCTAATGGCAATTAGGCAACAGGCCTAGGAAGATGGGCAATGGGCCAAGTCAATGTACTCTTGGAGTCTTGTCTATTTTCTTTGGCTCAGTTTAAATCATAATTTATGTCTATAAGGAAGTTGAACCCAAGACTGTAGGGAGTGATGTGTTATCCCAATAATAAAAGAAGAATTACAAATAACTAGGATCTTTATGCCTTTATTTGAAACCTTCCAATATCTTTTTTTTCTTACCTTTATTACTCACTTGTTTTTCATTTCATGATCATATGCATTTGTAGACAGATTCAAGTTACTTCAAGTGTGATCCATTTCAAGAAAGGGAGTAGAAACTGTTACTGATTTATGATACATATTTCAAAATATTCTAAGAGGCTTTTGCATTAGATGTTGTAGTCAGCCATGTTGTAATGATTTGGAGTATTTGCTGTCCGGTTCTTTGGTAGTCAAGTCAAAGCTGAAGAACTTGAATGCTGATCCTCAAACTGATTGGAATTGGTTAGATTTGTTTCTGGACTGACCTGCAACATATTGTATTAGCAAAAAGTGTCAGCTCTCTCTTTTTTTTTAATAAACATCAATTATGTCTTCTGAAGGTTCTACATATTATGGAAAATAGGAATAAATGTATAAGTGAAAAGTTAGCAGTTAAGGTAAAGCTATATGAGAAGGCTTTCTAGTAATGCCACCTTGTATCCTATTTATCTTGTTTTAAAGAAACATTTCGTAAAAAAAAAAAAAAAAAA
>NW_012139413.1:8684938-8685425 GCF_000956105.1 Propithecus coquereli
TTATCACAATTTTTATTTTTCTTGGAAGAGTTCTCACTAAACTATTTAATAAATGTGATTTATCCCAGAATTTACTCTTTGCTATTTTATTTTCCTTAAGAGGCAGGCTTTGCTTTGGGCATAAAACCAATAAAAAAAAAAATAGGGCAATTAAATGATCTAATAGCAACAATTGAATAAGAAAATAAAACCTGGTATCATACACAGTCTTATAACACTCAGGATCTGTACATTTCTGAGAAAGAGAGGGAGAAATAGGAAAGAAAACTGATAGCACAAATCTTGAAGTACTTTTCGTAATCTGCCCTTAAATTCATCCCACCTCTAATGTAATTTCCTCTAAACAATGTTGTTTTAATTAATCTACTCATCATGGCTTTATTAGGAAGACTCATAATCTATTTGTTTAAAATAAATTTTGATAAAATCATTGAAATATTTTTGGTTTGAGTTACATTCATGTTCTTAACTAATGTAAAAACCATAA
>NW_012139413.1:8686600-8706842 GCF_000956105.1 Propithecus coquereli
GTGTGAGAAAAATATAACAATATATTAATAATATTTTTTCTATCCTCTGATAACACCATTTATTTTAACTATTTTTAAACTTTTATTGGATATTGAATTTTTTAGGGTGTATTACTATTAGTTTTTAAGATATAAATGTGAGATTATAAAAAGGGAATATAAATTAAAAATCACTAATATTTAATACAAAATAACAATGATGTGTTTTTTTCTGCCTCATGGGATATTTTAACTCTTTTATTTCCTTTTCCAATAGTACTTCTATGAACTGCTTGTAGCCTTTGGGTTATCTTGTTTTTTCTTTGTATGTAATAATAAAACTGAATATAATCAAATATGAAAATCACTTTGATTTGTAGCCTGTTCTTATTGAGCCCACATTTCACTAGTTCCTGGTATCAACCTGATTTGATAACATCAAAATAAATAAATATCCTGTCAACAAAATGATTTGACTACTTAGGATTTTACTTCCTGCCAGTGGCAGATGTTTAGACTTCTTAGACTTAGAGTCCAGATTTGCCTATCTGCTTTGTATCTACAAGTTTGTTTTGGAAGACCAGCTGTTTGTCAACCAGGCCTTTTGCTTCCATTAGTTTATCATATAGACTATCCATATCTAAAATATTCATTACTTAAATATCCCTACAGCATATTGTGTGCCATCATAAGTTAAATCTCTCTTTCTCAGGGAAAATGGTTTCAAAGCACAGAGGTAATTTGAACTCGTAAAATCAAAATTGAATTCCAAATGAAATTATAGTTTTAGTAAAGAAAAGAAAAACTCTTCTAACATGGCTACCCTATTCTGATAGCAATTTTGAATCAGAATGTGTGTTTTTGCCACAACTTTAACACAAAATAGCTCAGGTGACATCAGTTCATTTTTTAATAGATTCCTTTATTCAGTTTATTGAACTGTTTTAGAGAGACAGCATATAATGTCTATTTTATTTTAATCCTTTTCTTCATTATCATCCTCAATTTATTTCCAAATTAGAATAAGATATTATTTTAGTCCCATGCTTTGAAAATGAATTTATGGCTGGCCAACATTTTGACACCTTTTCTATAGGCAGTAACAATGGTAGCCATCTTGTAGGCACATGTTTAAGGAAGGTATGTTTTTCCATTTCTATAAAGTTCAGAATATTCTTAAGTACTTCTGTACATTTTGAAGAAACTTAAATATGAATAATAGCTTTCATTGTGAAATCCTCAATATCACAGGTGAACAAATCCTTTTAGCAGTATTGTATATAAGGAGTGCAGAGCTTTCAGCAGGAAATATCTTTGCATTTACTTTGGTCAGAAGTTTATAGGCTGATTGGGATTTGTCAAAATTTATATTCATACTCTCTACAATATGTGCAAATAGATGAGTATGGTAGACAAAATAGTGGTCCCATAAAGATGTTCAAGTCCTAATTCCTGGAACCTGTGAATATGTCATGTTACATGACAAAGGGGACTTAAGGTAGCAGATGGAATTAAAAGTTGCTCATCACCTGACTATAAGAGAGAGGAATACTCTGGATTATATAGCTAAACCCAATGTAATCACAAGGGCCCATAAATGCAGAAGAGGGAGGCAAAAGAGTCAGTGTCAGAGTGAAATTATGTATGAGATTCAACCAGCCATTGGTTGCTTTGAAGATGTAAGGAGGTCAATAGCCAAGGAATGGAGGAGACCTCCAGAAGCAGAAAGTCGAGACAACAGATTCTCCCCTACATCTTATAGACAGGAATTCTGCCCTCCTGATACCTTGATATTTAGCTCCAGCACCTTGATTTTAACCCACTGAGACCTATTTCAGAATTCTGACCTCCAGAATGGTAAGATAATAAGTTTATGTTGTTTTAAGCCATTAAACTTGAGGTAGTTTATTACTGCAGCAGTAGGAAACTAATACAATGAACAAAGTCTAGTTTTTATGTAGACAGATTATCAACATTATTTGTTTTATGTTTTCTGTGGTTTCATAAAGTTCTCATGAAAATCTTGAAGATGATTTGAAACTATTTTTCAAACGAGAGCATCTAAGAATCAGAGGGAACACTTTTTTCATTGTTGACATGTAGCTTGATATAGTGTAAAAAGGTCCGACTAAATCAGGTCTATACTGCAGTAGGCCAACACATCTGTTATCAAAATTTTCCCTTTTGTTAGTCTACATGATTGCAACCTCTGAATCAGGAAATGTAATTTTATTCATTTCATTCATAGAATAATCAAGTGACAGGTAGGATGTGTGTTTGTTCTTGTGGCGTGCCCATAATCTAATATAGTGGCTGTTTTTGACTGAGCATTGGTGTCTTTTTGAGAATGCAAAACATTTGGATGATTAAGAAAACTTGCCTATTTTATCCAGTACTTGTAAAATTTAGTCTCCATATGTGCTTTCACATCCCCTTTTCTACCATGCCCAATCCCAAATTCTTGTCTGTCTATTCTACAGAATGCTTTCTTTTGTTTATTTGCCTCTCTGATCTAGTCATATATGTCTTTCCATATGTCATTAAAATAATACAGTTGTTTGGGTTATGCTGGCATTAGTATTGTAATCATTTTCATTTTCATTATTTGAACTCTCAGAAAGCGTAGTCACAATATTCACGATGTTAACATTAACTAGCATTACCTCAATACAAAGCATACAGTTAATCCACAGGCATAAGTAGGAGTTACATATTTCATACAAAATGTTTAGTTATATACAGAGTCATAAAACAGCATGACATCTTTTGCTGGAGCAGAACATTTGAATGGGATACTAATGTTAGATTAAACTGAGCCAGATTATGGAAGGCCTCTTTACACATTTAATAGTATATATTCTGATATTAACTTTTTCCATGCATGTAATATTTGTGATGTATAATTAAATTTAGGTATTTGTATATGTGTGTTTGGTGTATTGGTGTATCTCTAATATTTTGCTAACAAATTTACTTTCTTGTTGATCCCCTTTTCTCCTAAGGATTTTATTCTAAAATTAGTGAGGAAGATTAAATGACCATGGTAGTTATACATTTCCCTCCTATTTATAGTCTTTAAATCGGTTTCCAAGTTTTAGACGTATAGTTTAATTCTTTTGATTTATTGGGAAATAGGCCTGTATTGTATCCCAAGATGACCCTTTTTATAAGTAGGTGTGCTCTGAGAGACTGGATAGCTATACAACTTCTGGCCATCGGGTGGGGCAGGAAGGCAGGATTAAAAGGTATGTGTGGGAGAAAGTTTGGAGTGGTTTACACCTCCTCTCCCCTAGCCAGTGGTCGTCCTTTGTTCCAGGAAAGTGGCTGCTATAGATTGAATTGTGTCTCTTTAAAATTCATGTTAACCAGAGAAGATGCCGTATAGCAAAAGCAATCTTAACCAAAAAGAACAAATTGGGAGGCATTAATTTACCAGACTTCAAGCTATACTACAAGGCTATAGTAACGAAAACAGTGTGGTACTGGCACAAGAACAGAGACATAGACTAATGGAATAGAACTGAGAACCCAGATAAAAAACTATGCTCATATAGCCATCTAATCTTTGACAAAGCAGATACAAATATACACTGAGGAAAAGAACCCTTGTTCAATAAATGGTACTGGGAAAATTGGATAGCCACATGTAGAAGACTGAAACAGGATCCACACCTTTCACCTCTCACAAAAATCAACTCATGTTGGATAACCCACTTAAACCTAAAGCATGAAACTATAAGAGTTCTAGAAGAAAATGTTGGAAAAACTCTTATAGACATTGGCCTAGGTAAAGAATTTATGAATAAGTTCCCAAAGGCAATCACGGCAACAACAAAAATAAATAAATGGTACCTGATCAATTTAAAAAGCTTCTACACAGCCAAGGAAGGTATCATGAGAACAAACAGACAACCTAAAGAATAGAAAATACTTGTATGCTACACATCTGATAAAGGGCTAATAACTATAATCTATATAGAACTCAAGAAAATCAGCAAGAAAAAATCAAGCAACCCTATCAAAAAGTGAGCAAAGGACATGAACAGAAACTTTTCAAAAGAAGATAGACTAATGGCCGGCAAACATATGAAAAAATGCTCAACATCTCTAATCATCAGGGAAATGCAAATCAAAACCACAATGAGATATCGTTTAACTCCAGTGAGAATGGCCTTTATCAAAAAGTCCCAAAACAATAAATGTTGGCGTGGATGTGGAGAGATAGGAACTCTCATACACTGTTGGAGGGACTGCAAACTAGTATAACCTCTGTGGAAAGTAATATGGAGATACCTCAAAGAGCTACAAGTAGAACTACCATTTGATCCAGCAATCCCATTACTGGGCATCTACCCAAAAGAACAAAAGACATTCTACAAAAAAGACATCTGCACTTGAATGTTTCTAGCAGCACAATTCACATTTGTAAAGATGTGGAAACAACCCAAGTGCCCATCGATACATGAGTGGATTAATAAAATGTGGTATATGTATACCATGGAGTTCTACTCAGCCACAAAAAACAATGGTGATGTAGCACCTCTTGTATTATCCTGGATAGAGCTGGAACCCATTCTACTAAGTGAAGTATCACAAGAATGGAAAAACAAGCACCACATGGACTCACCATCAAATTGGTATTAATTTATCAAGACTTGTGTGCACAAATAATAATAACATTCATAGGGTGCTGGGTAGGTGGGCTGGGGAGGAAGGGATAGGTATATTCACACCTAATGGGTGCGGTGTGCACCATCTGGGGCATGGACATGCTTGAAGCTCTGAGTCAGGCGGGGCAAAGGCAATATATGTAACTTAAACATTTGGACCCTCATAATATGCTGAAATTAAAAAAAAAAATTCATATGTTAAAGCCCTAACTCCCAATGTAATGGTATTTGAATATGGAGTCTTTGGGATGTAATTAGATTTAGATAAGGTCATGAGGGTGTGGTCCTCGTAATAGAACTTATTAAGTGGGAACTAAACAAAAGATATATATGACCATAAAGAGCAGTAATACACATTGAAAACTAAGAAGGGAGGAAGTTGGGGGGAGTGAGGAATAAAAATCTACCTATTAAAATAAAAGGAATAAAAAATCTCACTATTTTGGTGATGGGTACCCTGAAAGCCCTTATTTCAGTATGATATAATTTATCCATGTAATATAAAATACTTGTACCCACTAAATTTTTTGGAAAAAATAAAAGTATTAGTGCTCTTGTAAGAAGACACACTAGAGAGCTTGCATGCCTTTGTGTGCGTGTGTGCATGTACTCTCTCTCTCTCTCTCTTTCTCTTTCTCTTTCTCTTTTTCTTTCTCTCTTTGTCATAAGAGGACACAGCAAGAAGGCAGCAGTCTATAAGCTAGGAAGAGAGCCCTCACCAGAATCCAACCATGCTGGCACCCTGATCTCAGACTTCCATCCTTTAGAACTATGAGAAATAAATTCCTTTTCTTTAAGCCACCTAGTCTATGGTATTTTGATATGGTGACCTGAGCTAAGACATTGTATTTCATGTATGGAAGCCTCTGCTAACTATTGTGTCTTTTTTTAAGGTAGTGAAAAGATTGTGGTTATTACCATGGTAAGGATTATAATAAGAGAATGGAAATATTTGGAAAATAGGTTTTCTTTTATATTTTCTTTAAATGTGCATGAATGTTTTAAAAATGCATAACAGGAAGGATTTATAGAAGTATAATAGAAATATGCATTTGTAAAATGTAATGAAAATACCTTATCTAGTTTCAATTCAGAAATTATTATTACATATGCTTAAGTAAATTCTTGGAAATTCATTATTCTCCTAGAAATGAAGGTTGGAAAAGTATGAAATAAGGAAAGCATATTTCCACATATGCAAGATTGTAGGGCTATTTTTTTTTTAAGTTTGGGAATTTTGATTTGCTTGCTTGACATTAAGATGTATTTCATAAAGGGTTGAGTTAGAATATGAATATTATTAGAAGAGCTTACTTTGGGGTTAACACCTACAGTTGTGGTTTTTAATCTTTCTTTCAGTCTTGTCCCACTCAAGAGATATGACACTCTCACTAATAATGGTAGGTAAAGATGCTTTTTATGGTTTACAACACTTATTAGTCACTACCACTCTTTATGAGAGGTTTTATTATCTTTATTTTGCAATGAAAAAACTGAGAATAAGAAAGAGTAAGTGCCTCTTTCAAGTTTATATAACGGTTGTGGCAGAGCGAAGGTTTAAATTTATTCATACCCTTAACCACTGAATTAAGATTTTATGAGTATGTAGCTAATGAACTCCTCCATTAGATCAGAAATCTGGTCAAATTAAGATCCAACAAAGTGTTATTTTTCCCTTTAATACTTTTTTGTGAAATACCAAATATACTCTTCAATAAAAATTTTTGAACTGCTTCTGCTTTGTTTGTATTCTAAACAAATACATAGTCTGCCTTTTGAATAATCCAGTTCTTCATATAGCCAAAGAACTTTACAGAGCAAGCAACATGGTAGCTTGAAAGAAACAGTGTATATTTCCTATTTCCAATGACTATAAGAAATCATTTCCTTAAATACTTATTGTATAAAACCTCAAATTGAATAGTTCATCCTTGACTTTAATAATCCTTTAGGGATTTAATGAAATTCATGATGTTTACCTGATATATAATAGTTAGAATTTCAATTCAAAATATCTACTTCTCCATAGTTATCTTTTAATGCCTGTAATTTTACTTGCTAATATGTTCCCAAATATGAACTTGCATGGCTAGTTGTTTGCTGTTGCAATTTCTAAGCAGTAACTTTGTTCATAGGTCCATTGTGTAGGCAGAGGTTTTAAGCCCATATCCTGCTGTGTTTATTGATCTATTTCTTAATAATTCCATATCAGGCAATCACACGATTCATGAACGGTCTGGGAGGGAAGAAACACACACATTACCATCAGCAGGAGATTGAAGGAGCCATGCACTTAGAGGCTGTACTGAGAATTTTAGCCTTATCTATGTTACATGGAATGATTGTGAAGCACCACAGTGAGACTTTTAAACAAATCAAAATTATAGCTTTCTTGTTCTAAAATATAAATGTTTCTTTAAGGAGTAATTTCGGTATTTGCCTCAGGTTGTTTTCTCCTTCAGTTTGAATAGGACGTGAAATTTTCTAAGTCCAAATTAGGTGATTAGCCAAGTAGTATTCAGTAATGTTCAGCCTTTGCTCTGAAAAGTGCTTTTTCCATTTCGTGGCTCTGCGGAGTTTGCGGACTTCTCCTATATATTCTGGGCCAGGCAATGTTCAGATATTCTGATGTCACCTCTGTTCCATCTACTGGAATAATGATGTTTCCTATGTACATTCTTTAGCAAAATCATTATTTTTATAGTGGCATTTTAAAAAAGTTTCTCCAAAGCATGGTGCCAAAGAGCATTAAGTTATTTAGTTAAATTGAGAGATCCCAGAGTAGAATAAAGATTAAACTATTAAATTAATCCTATCTCCAGTTGTGCCCAGATATATGCAGCTGACATAGTCTTCTGCCATGGAGAGATAGAGATCTGCTTTGCACTGCAGGAGAAGCTGGTACATGAGGGCAGAGAAGTAGGTGAATTTTGAAATAAAGCTGGTACACAGTGAAGGTCTGCAGTGCTTGAGTTGCTCTCATTCCTGATCTCACAACCACAGTGAGTTGTTTGTTCCCATACGTGCCCTGGTCTCTCATATGTCCTTGCCTTTGCACATGTTCTTCCTTCTTATTAGAGCCCCCTTCTCACCATCTTTACTTGGAAAACTCCTTTCTCCATTTTTTCAGGATTTCTGACAGTGACTTTCAGATGTTTCCTGACACTCCTAGGCAGAATAAAAGAGCTCTCTTCTCTATGTTTCTATAATAACTCCAGTCTATTTTTGTTTTAGCATTAATCACAAAATATTATCTGTGTGCATATGTATCTGCCTTTCCTTCTAGGCTCTAAACTCCTTAAAGGCAACAGAATTTTGTGGTTGATGTTGTTATTGTGGTTATTTATCATCAACTGCCTTTGCTGAGGGGGTGAATTCCCAATATCTGGATATTACTTTGCTTGCAAAGTGCTTGGATGTAAGTACCCACATCCAGAGAAGTTAAGTCAAAGCACTTTTGTTCTGCATAAAAAAATAGGTGAGAGATTTTGAGTAGGTTGTGGCAGTGAGATCAAATGCAGGGACACCATGGCTGAGGCAGCCAATGGGCAAGGCTGGGACATAATTGAGGGGAGGGTATGTCAAGGTGAAGGTGTACTTTGTCTAGATGCTCAGCCATCGACTTTGACAACACCTGAATAAGGAGCATTTCAAAGTAGGATGCTATGACATATGAGATGTTCAGTTTCTCTGACTTTTCTACAAAATATTCTATTCTGAAATAAAATATTGCACAAAATAAACTGTTTACACCAGTGGTTTTGCTTTTAGAGAATATTTTGGGGAAGCAAAAAGAGATGCTATGGGCCGGGCGCAGTGGCTCACACCTGTAATCCTAGCACTCTGGGAGGCCGAGGCGGGTGGATTGTTTGAGCTCAGGAGTTCGAAACCAGCCTGAGAAAGAGCAAGACCCTGTCTTTACTAAAAATACAAAGAAATTAATTGAACAACTAAAAATATATAGAAAAAATTAGCTGGGCATGGTGGCACATGCCTGTAGTACCAGCTACTCGGGAGGCTGAGGCAGAAGGATTGCTTGAGCCCAGGAGTTTGAGGTTGCTGTGAGCTAGGCTGACGCCACGGCACTCACTCTAGCCTGGGCAACAAAGCGAGACTCTGTCTCAAAAAAAAAAAAAAAAAAAGAGAGATGCTATGATTTTCCTCAAAGTTGACGCAAGGTGAAAACAGAGAGAACGTGTCTGGTGATACCCAGACATCTAGTTTACAATGAAAACCTCAGTAAAATACCTGGGGTAATATGGTACTCAATAAATGAATGAATAAAGTAATAAATGATGGATTCATTCACTTATCAAAGTTCAGGAGGAGTAAATAAAGTAGTTGATTTTAACTTTTTTCCCAGAAATTGAAAGGTCTTTACAATTAGCAAGGGAGAGGAAAGGCACATTAGAGCCTGGAGAGTTACTACCATTATTTTTTGCAGCTGCAGGAAGCAGAGGACTGCAGGTCATGGGGGTAAACCACTTGCTTCAAGACCCTAAACAACTTACAGCAGGGACCAGCAAGGACCATTGTCCTGGCGCTTTTCAGTCCTCAAAAAGAGAAAACCATTGTCTCTCAGTTCCACATTTTAGAATCTTTTCCTTCTCTCTGGGTGAAACACTGATCTCCCAGGGTGTAAAGTATTTTGTCCTTTCAATGAGACAGCATGATTTAGCGAAACACAGTGGAGGTCTTATGTCTGGAACCCTGTGCCAACATTTTCTCACCTTTGTTAATTACCTTCAGAGTAATTAATGGAATAATAACATACAAAACTAGCATAGAGCCAGGGACATAGTCAATGCTCAATGGTCTTTCTCTCTCCTCCCCTATTTGTCATTGTACCCTTGGAACAAGTAGTCATCAGCAATATTCCAAAGGGTAAAATGTCAATAGAGTAGGTGAAGTATATGTAGCAGGAGTGTTTGAAGATAGCATCCCAGTCACAGGATGAGTGATTGTAAAAGGGGAGCCTCAGGCTTAGAGGATGAACATTCCCCTCTTTCCCGGTTTTGTCTTAGACTTTTGCATTCAGAGTAGCCTTTTGCGTTATTGTAATCATCCGTGGGGTAGCAGAAGGAAACCTGTCCAGGAATAAAGCATTATGCTTTTCGAGTCTCTGCTTAAACTATGGAGATGTTTCCAGCTTGTCAAATGGCTTAACAGTCTTATAATGTGGATGAATCTTCAATCCTTCTAGGGTGGGCTAACAATTTACTTTTATTGGATCATGAGAAAGCACATAATTTTTCATACTCCTGCATTACTAGCTTAAAAAAAATAAACATTTTATAATGAAATTAATTACTTTTTTCCTACTGAGCCTTATCCAGGCATTTTTTAATCTTTAAAATGCTTATGTCTATAATTTGTAACAGGTTGGAGAAAAATATGCATGTGCAAATAATTATGCCAGCAAACATTCTATCTGGTTATGATTGAAGTAGTTTTATCTACATATTTTTTTTCTTTTGTCAGTAGAAAGCATAAGATTTGTTTCTTCAGAAATTTAGAATTAAATAGAAAAATCTGTTCTGCATTTATGCTACTAAAATTATTTGTGTATCTTGGCAGCTGGGATTAGTCTACTATTTGCATTATTTTATAATGGCTACACTCAGTGCTGTGTTGTTAATTTGCATTCAGATGGTTTATCTGGAGTTATTCACATGTTTTAAATGGATTTGTTTTTAGGTAGGGATAAAAGATCATGTATTCTTTTCACGATTTACATGAAAGATCTGGATACAAATTTATTTGCCTGTGAAAACTCTTCCTATGCTTTTTAAAAGACAAAATTCTCATTTCTCACCCAGATTGATTTATACAAATTTATTTGCCAATGCAAACTCTTCCCATGCTTTTTAAAAGACACAATTCTCATTTCCCACCCAGATTGATTTGAACACAGTATGTTGCCTTATTAATTGGTAAAGATGCAGTTGTAAAGATGCTAGTGTTTTGTACTTAGGTGCTTTTGTTAGCTCTTGGAAAAGAGGAGTATACAAAAGTTAGAAGCAGGAATTATGTGTATTACACACTCTTTGATGAATTGGAATTTCATTAAGGATTAGTTTTAAATTAAAATAAATTTTTATCTTTAATAAATAGATGTCAGTAGAAGCTTAGAAGTTGTGCCAGACCAAATCTAGTAATATATTTCTTCTCCTATGCTATGAAATACAATACTAATAACATTTATTTGTCTAGTGTTTTACAGTCTATAGAATATTTCATATGGGGCTTATTTAAACTTCCCAGTCCCTGTAAAGTAGATAGAACAGACAATAATTTCCTCCTCATTTTACATGCAAGAAACCTGATTCTCTGAAGTGTGAAGTGGCAGAGAATAGTGGAAGAGTTGCAGTTGGTACCCATAGGCCTTTTTCTGATGGCTCCCCTACATCTCTGTATTGGCAAAGCCTATGCATGGTACCGCACTGGCAATCACTTTTCTTCTTGTTTGCAAAGAAGCCTTCCCATCAAGGAGCTGTGATAGTGATTTTGCAATAAAATATAAAAAAGTCAGTTGAATTTTCTAACCTAATGGTAAATTTTCCAGGTCAGTCAATATTGAATACATTGGCTAGATTTGCTCACACAAAGAAATCCTTCATTCATTCAAGAGGGAACTGCAGTAGGAACTGTGGGCAATACAGATAAGTGAGTCCCAGCTTTAGTGGGATTCTTTGATTTATATTCAGATTTATTTGTTGTAGAGAGTTTAATTACTCATGTGTGATAATATCACTGAGAACAGGCAGCAGAGATTTGTCAAGAAGGCAGCTCCACATTTAACATGTGGGTGAGCACTGAATGGCCTCTGTCAGGCTCTTGCTGTCCTTGTTGCTACTTTTTTAGTGCATGGGTTGAGTTTATGATGCAGCTATTTATAATGTATTTTGGGCTGCAACTTGGGGATGGTAATGTTATGAACATTAGCATTTATTCCTATTTGAGAAGAAATTTTTCTTTGTTGTAGCTAGTTAAACCATACATACTTGTTTTGAATTCTGTTAAATTGTCTTCTCTATTTACTTCCAACTTTTGCTCTTTGTGATTGTTCAAGTCTAGTAAATGGAGGACAAAGGGAAAAATATTGTTTCTTTTTTGTATAAACCTAGTATGTGATCTTCTAATGCAAATGATCCTCATAAAGCTGTTGCAATACCAAGGGTACTTCGGGGGCCCTTTAAACATAACTTTCTCTTTCCAATCTCAGATCCTAATCCTTTCCACAGTAGTGCACCCTGCAGTTTATCATCTAGTTTCACATGTCATATTGTCTTAAATCCCTTTTACTTCTAAAGAAAATCATTGTTCCAAGTGAATGGTACTATACCAGAATCTATTTTCAAGTGCTTAGCAGTATCTACGTTATAATGACAATTGAATTTGATTATTCTGATTTGAAAATTTTCATGGAACCCCTGTTTATGGATTATCTTTTTAAAACTGTGTGATATTTTTTCACATTGATGACAGTTGGAAAAACTAACAATTGCAAGTTTGAATAGTACCTGGAAAACGTAAGCTCTTACTTTAAAAGAAAGTCCTAAATGTAAAATAAAATATATGTTTAATGTCTTACAGTAGAAAATGGCAAATTAAAATTTACTGTATTATATGACAGGTAGAAATGCATTGCTTACAATGTTCTAGAAGAAAATTTCAGGAGCATCTGCTGCTTAGATTATCATGTATAAATGCCATATATGTTATATTTATCTAACAGAGTGTAAAGGATCTTATATTTGAATACTCTGATCTTTGTTACTCTTTATAAGCAAATCATGTTTCATGTGTTAGAAAGTTTCACATATATGAGCTTATATGTTCAATGTCCTGCCTTCCAAATCTATAGTCACATATATCATGGATTTTTTTTTAAAGCTCTATTGAATTGTTCTTTTTTTAAATGAAAGGAAACAATGTATATGGGGCAAATGATCTTTCTTTCTTTTTTTTTTTTTTGCAAATGATCTTTCTGTACACGTATCTTCAATTTATTTGAGATCATCTCATATACACAGGTTGAAAAATTTAAAATGACTCCAAAGTCACTTACGTGAAAAGCATTTTTCATTTAAAAGTCTTCTGACATTTAATATGTAGTAGTTAGGAAATAAATATTCTGTATTTATATTTAGAAAGAGAAACTACTGGCACATATTTCTGAAAGAAAAGAATTTGTAATTCAGTATCTTGTGATAAAACATCCTCATGCTGTTTTTCTATTTTGTGGGAAGTAGTAATGAAGGAGAGGGTGATAAATTGGGAAGAGAGAGAGGAAGAGTCACATAGTTGAAAAAATTCTGAAATTCAGCATTGCAACCATTTGTAATGAAATGCTCTTTTAAAAAAGATTAGAATTAAGTCAACTCTCTTTTTATATTTGTCCAGTATTTAAATTCTGAGGGAGATCATTGTTATGTGATTGTAGTAATACTACCAGGTTATGTGGTAATTTTTCTTTCATTCAAATATTGAAATGGCTATTCAAGCTTCTGTAATTTCATGGATAGATTATTGCCACTTGTCTTTGTTGGCTAGATGACCTAACAAAGTTCAGCTGAAGCTTTTGATATTTGTAAAAATTTGACATTTGGCTTCTGCTTTTTTTTATAAATACTTGGAAAGTACTAAGAAGAAAGTAGACTATTTGAAGATATTTTGAGATCATTACATTGCTAAAGATAGAAAATCACAATCCATAATTTATTTATACTCTATGCACTTATGATTTTTAAACAAGGAGTGACATAACCACAATTCAGTTTGTCTTCTGGAACTTTTAAGCCAAATTCCTAAAGCTTGGCACGACAAGTATACTTGAAATAAACATTACTTACATGTGCAAATCAGATAATTGCTCACACAGCTACCTACCAATTAGTCACTTATTGATGGAATCAGCTGGATGTACAGCTAATTTGGGGTAAAGAAAAAATGTACCAGTTCAAAATGAGGACAGCCTAAAATCTGGCTTCACTTAAAATAAGGAGTCCTCATCATCAGGCAAATATAATTGGCTCTCCATATCAGTGGGTTCCATCAGTGTATTCAACCAATTGCAAATGGAAAATATTCAAAAAAAATTTCAGTGTACTGAATATGTACAGACTTTTTTTCCTTGTCAGTATTCCCTAAACAATACAGTATACTACTACTTACATAGCATTTACATTGTATTAGGTATTGTAAGTAAACTAGAGATGACTTAAAGTATAGAGAAGAATGTACATAGGTTGTATACTATGCCATTTTATATCTGTGGGACCAATCCCCCACAGATAGTGAAGGACAACTGTATACAATTTCAGGCATAATTCTAGGTACTGAAAGTAGTACATAAACATATGGTCATTTGCTCTTGTTCCATCATCATTGGTCTTCCTGGCTCACACCTTGGAAGGCATTATTGCTTTGAGAAAGTGTGGGTCATTTTTAATGCTGCCTCCTAAGTCTTAAAAATTACATAAACCTTTGAATTTTAAATATTGTTTTCTTTTTTTTGTAAAATGAGGACCTATAGGATAATTGTAAGCATTAAATAACTTAAGTCAATAAAGCATAAAATAATCATATTAATTTCTGTCATTTCCTGTTTACTGCTGTTAGGTACTCTTCTAAGTAATTCAGATGCATTAAATCATTTTCTTCCTTTTTACAACCCTTTTAAAAGATAGTATTTTGTTCCCATTTCACAGATTAGGAGACTGAGGTTTAGAGTTTAATATAATTTGCCCAAGATCACATAATGACAAAAGTTGGATTCAAACTCAAGTTTAGCCAACTCCAGAGCTCAGTATTCCTAACATATACGTGTTACTATGTTTCCATGTGAAACAAAACTTGACATTGAACAATGGATTAAGTTAAATTTGCTCCCTTCCCTTTTTCCTAGGCTAACATTAGGTCAATCCAAGCTATATAAGGAAATAAAGGAGAGGAAAGAAATTTTGAATGTCAGAATTTTCTAAGTCTGACCTGGGCCCCATGATGGGTAACATACTTCAGGGTGTTACTACATTGTCTCAGAGTCATCCTGAGGCAATTCTGCAGCATCAGATCCTAGCATGCTGAAACTTTTTATTTAATAAATCAGATTGATAGATACTGTTCATTAGATAGCAATTAATAAGTTTATTATTTGTGATAGTGTTATTAATGGAAAAATATCAATGTTGTAGCTTTAAAAAATAAAACAATCAAGAATTTTTTAAAGAGGTACTTTCTTAATAATTGAGATGTATCATTTTAATATATAATTTACAACATAATATGTATTATTCACAATGTAATAGTTGAAGCCTTGCTATAAGTGGGAGGTTACAAATAATAACAGTGAATAAGGAAGATATAGCCACTATGTCAGTGAAAATTAAGTGACAAGCAATTACTTTGTTCCTAGTTGTGTTTCTAATGTTTAAGATACTGCATTTGATCTCATTATGAATTAACTAAAATATTAGATTGACTTTATTTTATGAAATTAAGTGTTCAGCATCAGTCTATAGATTTGACTATATAGTGAAAATATTTATGAATTTAAATTTCTAATTCTGTTCAGAGAAATATATAATAATTAATGCAATGAAATCTTAGGATTTTATGCACTAAAGCAGATTATTAAGAGAGAAAAATATTGAAGTAGCATTTATCACAACTCATTCTTTGCAGCAGAGAAAGTTAAGTGAATTTGCAATGTATCTAGTGTTAATGGGGTAGAAAATGAAAAATACTCATAAAAATGGTAAAGTTGATGAAAATTATAGTGTGAAAATAATTTGAAATTGGATTTTTAAAGTTCTATACATCAGTTTTCTTGTTTTCTCTTCTAGTTAGAAAAAAAAAAAAAAATTAAAATCCCAAGCAGTTTTAGAGCCATACATTTTAGAGATGGTTGAAAACTTAAGTTAGTTAATCAGTCTTCCTGAATTAATATCTTTTGCAACAATCTGGATGGAACTGGGGACCATTCTCCTAAGTAAAATATCTCAAGAATGGAAAAACAAACACCATATGTACTCACTATTAAATTGGAACTAAACGATGAGCACACATGTGCACAGAGGGAAGTAAAACTCAGTTAAAATCAACCGGGGGGAGAGTGAAGGAAAGAAGGGGCAAAACCTACCTAATGTGTGCAATGAACACTATCTGGGTCATGGCATACCTATAGGCAACACTCAAGCATTACAAAAGTAATCCATATAACCTAAAACATTTATATTCCCTTAATATTTTGAAATAAAAAAATTTGAAGTTTATGCTTGACGGGTTTAAAAAAATTAATCAATATCCCCTCTACTTCTATTTTAAATGAGGAGACAGAGGCTGAGAATGAGAGACCTTGGAAGTCATATAATCTAATCCTCTCTTTGTGATCTAGAGAGATTGAAAGGTAGAGGTAATTACTGCCAGAGTCAGGACTATCCAATGGCCACCTTCTTTCTACTATTAAATATTTTTAAATCAAAGTTAAGATTAAACATTATTATTCATTCACCTGCTGAATCCTAAATAGAATCATCAAATGATAATTATTGTAACTATGTGTACTACAGTTTACAATCTTTTGCTTCATTTTAGAGCTTTAAATTAGGCAACTTTTGTGTATTCTATGTGTAATTCCCTTCCCTGAGACATACAAATTAAAAGCAAACAAAACACATATCACAGTGCTATTAAGAAGGTCAAGGTTGATAGTTGGTTCTTAGAGGTGAATTTAGAGAAATATTGATCATTAATAAAATTAGTGACCAGTAATTTTTTAGTTAGATGAGATAAGGAAAGGATCCTGTACTCTGGTAGTAGTTGGGGGAATGGAGAGTAGGGGAGAAATAAGACAGTTATTAAACACAAATAGAAGTGGTAGACTATTTATAGTATAGATCTTATAACAAGGAATAACCAAGGAAAATTTATTTGTATGCTGAAAGATAATCTAAAGCAAACAGAGACTAAATTTGTTATGGAGAACCTGGAAGTTATACATATACAAAATACTTTCTACCTGTCTTTGTTTCTTTCCATTTCTGTGACAGCCTGAAAATAATACAAAGAGACATTAAATGACCAGAAAAATAAAACCAAACCAAGTGATTTAATTTGGACTGGATTAAAATACACACACGCGCGTGCGCGCACACACACAGACACGCACACACACACACACACACACACACACTCATGTGTGTATGCACAGAGTTTGTTCATTTACAAACTCAGTACCAGAACCCACTTAAAGATATGATGTACTGCACCAAATGTGGGAGGTTATTTAAATAATTGCAATGAACAATACACATATTTTTGTGAAATACTTGAGCTTATAGTGTCATCTGAAGTCTAGTAAGAATAAGTTTCATTATCAGCATAGAGAGAAAATGTTTATCTTTTGAGGTTCTAAATAAATGAATGATAGCATCTTTTTCTTCCATTCATTTCCCTCTCCCCCACTGTCCTTGCCTCCCTGAACTAGATTTTATATTAGGTGGGCAGTTTCCTGTGATTTTGAAATTTTTAGAAACTTGCCATTTTTATTATAGGTCCTGAAGGGGTAGGATAGCAGTGAATACAAGTGGTATTTGTGTCTTTTCTAGTTAATTGAAAACAATATTGCTTAAGTTCAAGATCCTGAAGGGTGAATCCTTGTTATTTATTTTTGAATACAGGATTCAGGGCAGCTTTGCAGATGACACAGGTTTTTATATTATTCAGTAGAATGCCATCTGTTGGCAAAATGATAACATGAGAAATTGTTTGCATTATTTTCTATCACTTGAATTTTCACATCATACAATGGCTGCCTGCCAAAATGAATGTGATATCCTCACCTAACAGTGTGATGGTAAAAGAAGTAATCAGGGTAGAGGAAAGCTCCCCTAGTAAAATGTAGCAACCTCTGTCAGTAAATTACTGTTGCCAGCTTGAATGACACTCATACACAAAACCCTCAGGGACAGCAACCTTACATTCGCTGCTGGGTATACTTCAGGAGCATTTCACGTAAACACCCCTAAACGGTTTTAAAGGTTTGGGCATATTGTCCACGAATTGTTGAACTATTAATTTATTTCAGAGGCAGCTCTGAAGGAAAGAGACTTCTGCTTTCTCCAGGGAATGCCTTCTTATACCACCCTCTTCTTTCTTATCCTATTTGGATGTCATTGTTCAGTGTTTGCATTCATTTTTAATATCGTGTTACCTTCTTGGATCAGGTTTGCCTTTCAGAAATTAGTCACTATAATGTCCTTTGATGGGGCTCTTAACTCATGAGACATGGGATTTTGAGGTAGTCATGCTGATGTGTCCTCACAGTGCTGGCATTGTTGATCTTAGCTTATCTCTCACTGGATCTTTGAGGGTCATCACTTCTTCAGTTTATCTCTTAGGCTTACAAGAGGTCTGAGTCAGAAATGGAATAAAGGTGAGGGACAGGCCGGGCGCGGTGACTCACGCCTGTAATCCTAGCACTCTGGGAGCCCGAGGTGGGTGGATCGCTCAAGGTCAGGAGTTCGAGACCAGCCTGAGCAAGAGCGAGACCCCCATCTCTACTAAAAATAGAAAGAAATTATCTGGACAACTAAAAATATATAGAAAAAATTAGCCGGGCATGGTGGCGCATGCCTGTAGTCCCAGCTACTCGGGAGGCTGAGGCAGGAGGATCGCTTGAGCCCAGGAGTTTGAGGTTGCTGTGAGCTAGGCTGACGCCACAGCACTCTAGCCTGGGCAACAGAGCCAGACTCTGTCTCAAAAAAAAAAAAAAAATGGTGAGGGACAGGTGAGAGTGTCTGGTGTGCACGTTATGTGTCAAGAAGCAAAGCTATGAGAACTTAATCTTTCCTTTTTCAGACAACATCAAAGGGTGCCTTCTTCAAAAGAGCCTTAACGAGTACCTGTACCATTTAGGCTGCTACTATGGTCCCTTTTATTGTCATGATTTCTTTCTACCATTATCTTTATTTAAACACTAAATCTTCTCATCTGCTCTAGATTTAGAGTCCTTCTTTTATTTTGTCTCATTCATTTAACAAATATTTATCAAGTGTCTCTTTTGGAGCAGGCATTGTTTTAAGTACTTGGCACATATAAGGGAACAAAACTAACAAAAATCCCTGACCTCTGGGAGCTTACATTCCAACAGGGGTTACATATAAAATAATATATTGAAGACTAAGCAGGCTGAAATATCTACACTATTTGTGGGTCTTGGGAAAAGCCTGCATGGACAGCTGTGTATTTTGTGCACCACCCAACTCTTGGGAGTGACACTCACCTATTGTGAATGTGAATGGTGCTCCCTAGCATTGTGTAATGTGCAACCTATGAAGCCCTGGTTGGCAGCCCTGATGTTAGGCCAGATTTAGGTAGAGGCAATAGCCTTTGGTTCAGTTTTATATGGCTTCTTGAGAGTGGGAATTTTCTGAAGAATTGGGTTTAAAGCTTGGTGAAAATTAGTACACATGAGCACGTTAGTGGCTGCAGCTTATAGAAGAGTTGACTGCAATGAAGCAGAGAATTGATATAATAACAAATGATATCAGAAAACATCATACATTTTTATTTTTCCCATATCCTTTTGGGAAACATTGTGAAGCTGATGGCAAGGATCATTGTTCCGTCTAGCATGAGATCTTTCTAGTTACCCTTACCAAACTCTTTTTACCACAAAACACATCACTTGAAACTTCAGCATAACTATCTTAATTCACAAAAAGTGTCTTTTTCAGACCATATACCCTGGATCTAGCATTCAATTTCTGAGTAGAATTTCTTATTGTCCATCAAATAACATCATACTATAGTAATTGAACGCTATGTGGTATCTGCAAGAGAGGCTCTTGCCAGTCACTGTCCACTGATGTTACGATGCTCAGCAGGAAGATGTGCTCTGGCTTACACAGGCCAGAAGGACTGACCTGGCAGGCCGGCCCACGGCTTACCACATTTACCCACAACATATAGTGCCTGACTTTGGGACATGCTCACATAAATGACCAAGGGTAGATGCTTCTTTAGAGCTTTTATTTTCTGTTTCTATTTTCTCAATCCTCCAAACATAGATTCTCAGGAATATCTAAACTCAGAACAACTCTCCATTCTTTCTTATTTTTTTTTTTTCAGTGAAGTTTCTGATATAGAGTTGAGTGGATAAGTGAATAATTTGTTCCATTGGGAGTGAAGTACAAAGGTTTTGGCCATGATAAAAATTGAAAAGTTTGTGGTTATAATCTGGGCCAGCAAATAAAGTAGATGACACTGGAACATAAATATGGAAGTAAGAAGACCTTTGAGAAACTATTGCCTCAATTCTAATCTGGGACATTTTGATACAGACAGGTTAAGTAACAGTCCTGGGAAAAGTAAGTTTCCCAAAGAAGTTGGCGGAGGTGGAGAAAAGAGGTTTCAGAGTACACAGAAGACTTTGCTAGCAAATTGCTATTTATTTACTTTAGTGTTAGCAATTTCATTTTGCTTTCTTTGACTTGGAGGATAATAAATTCTTTTGAAGAGGTAATGTTTTTCCTGACAGTACACTCAGTGAGAAAATCATATCATGAATTCTTTTGTAAGTAAATATA